>NC_053152.1:50010345-50196991 GCF_016808335.1 Panicum virgatum
AGCAGAGCCCCGCCTCAACCACTCGCACTTATGCGGGGGGGTGAGGAGCTTCCAGCGGAAGGCTGCGCCCGCGCCCGCGTCTGTGACACGCGGCGGCTCCGGACCCCTCCCGAGCAACTAGATAAGCCGAGAGCTTACGGGGTCCGGATAGGCGCGTGGAGGTCCGGACCCATCTGCGGGAGTCGATGGCACGTGGAGTCCCGGACCCACCTGCGGGGTCCGGGTCCGCGGCCACTTGTGCTGAGTATTTCCACCTCTGGGACACGTGGTGACACCGGACCCGCTCCCGCTCGGGGACGGGTCCGGTACCGTTGGTCCGGTGAGATGGAGTTGGACCCCAAGGGTCTGGCGGCTCAGCTCCTTAGGGCGTAGTTACGGATAACTACATGAGTCTTGGCACAGTAGGAGTGGGTACCCCAACTGCAGGGTACCAACAATATTATTGGAGGGCTTAAATATAATACATACATACTCATAAATAGAAATATAATACATACACACACATATATATTTACATAGGTTTATTCATTCTTAATTACATATATACACATATATTATCATATTTACTGCGATTGTCAATATTAGATAGTCCATCATAGTAGAATTCGCCTTTTGGATCGAGGACTTGCTCAACAATAAATCCTGACAATTGTTCTTGAATCGCCATAATCTTTTCCTCCGGTATGAGTTTATCGCGCATCTCCTCGACCTATGGAAAAAGGGGATAATTAATTTCGACTAATTAAAATACGAGTTCAAATATTAAAAAGTTTTTTTACTTACTTCCTCCTCCCAATCTGTCCAGGCCCTTGGAGGACCTACCAGACCATGGATGTTGTCGCATACATAGTATGCACATAAATTAGTGCCTTGTTTCTGCCACATACACTTTAAGAGAGAAGAAATTATCAGGTATTTACATGAATATATAATAAAACTAATGAATCGTGCAACGAATTATCCAAGGGCGTACCGCAAATCTGTCTTGATCTTCAATTTCTTGTCAAATTTGCCTGGATGATTTTTAGCGAATTGTTTCCAAATCCTATGCATGATTAGAACAATTATAGTCAAGTAACAAAGTGATTCAAATTATCGGTCATCGACGGAGTAGTGGTAGAATTACTTTTTCATCATGTTAAGAAGATTTTCGTATTGTTCCGAATTTCTCCTCAATGAGTCCATAACCACGAGTAGGCTCTTGTCGGGAATTATGACAATTAGGACCCAGTGTTCACTGCAAGATTATACGAGGCAGTTCTTGGTAGTTAAGGTTTTAAACAATTCGATTACAGAATAGAAAGAGTTAGACGGAAGGAATCACTCATGCAAAGTTGTAAGGAACCAATATCATTTGCTTGTTGTGATGAACGCTTATGTACTTGAACAAGTTTTGGAATAGCTCATCAGAAGTGTCGCGTAGAATCCTCCAATTACAAGTAATTGGGTCGATGAAGCCGAGGTGAGAGTATCCCTTTCTCCTGCAAGTTTGTATCTCCATTCTACATGATACCGAATAAATCAAGGGATCAGTATGTTGAGATCATGCAAAACAATATGTAAGGAGAGTAAAATACTTACAGAACCCACAAGCCGACCATAGAGATGTCGAGGTCCTTCTGATGGAATAGTTGGTAAATTTCTTCCCAGTTTATCCATATAATGGCCTCCCCCGTAAGAAATCGTCATCTTTAATCTTTGCGCCCTGCATGAAGATGCAATTGGCCATCGCACGCATGTAGTGCTGGTGCAGCTTATACATTTGCATTGGAAGCACGGACACTACTTCGGGGGGTATAAGAGATTTGCCCAGCTCATACGTCCATTTGACGACCACATGAGCCTTTGGAATATCTTCTCCCCCCTACAATCTGAGCCGCCGTCAGATTTGATTCTTTCAAAAATGTAACAAAGTCTTCTTGTTGCGTCGTCTGTCCCACTACGAGAGGCTATATTGATTGTTTCTTTTGGGCTCCGAGCTGTGGAACGTCGGACGACGACGACTATGATTGTTTCTTCTTTTTCTCAGTAGTTTTGATAATTGTGCGTTCGTAGTCTGAAGGGGGATCTCTCGGAATGAATTTTCTCTTATTTGCTTCGCACATTCCCTTAAAAAAATTCAAATCTACCAGATTTATCACTTTCTCGGGCTCCGGTTTCGGCTTCGTCTTGAAGTGCTCTTTAACTCTTTCTTGAGTTATCCAATCGCATTCTTCAAGGCTCATGTCCCAGGGTTTAATAGGAGCCTCCTTGGTTTTCTTCTTCTTTTCCTTCTTCTTTGGAGGCTCCTTAGTCGGTGCAGCTACCTTCTTTGCCGGCGACTGTTTCTGCTTCTTTGCCGGCGGCGGAGGGGGTGACCATGGAGGCGACGATGACGCTTGAGTGTTCATCGGCGCATGAGATGATGGTGATGGAGAATGTGCCGGTGAACCTTGCTGAGACAGTGCTACCCTTGGGCGGTTTTGCGGAGATGATGGCCTTGGAGAGGCATGCTGAGATGCTAGTCTTGGTGTTCGATCATCCGACTTTAGGACAATGTAGCGCTTATCCCATAGGATGTAGCTATGAATGGCTTCTGCTAGTGTCCTCTCCCCATCGCCTCCAGGAATATCAAGCTCGAACGTCTCCCAATCCTGGCACACCTGCTCCATGCCAACTCTTGTATATCCTACCGGAATTTGCTGCCGGTGGTACACGTCGCCTGGTTGGATTGGCATGGCGGTACCGTACGCAACAGTGAACATTAAGTTCTTAATGGCAGTCTGCAGGTCACAAGGTGTCCGCTGGGTGATCTCATCCACTGGAAATCACTGCGGGGCCGTCGCTTCAACTGCGGCCTGGATCCCCGTTGGCTCGACGGCGACTTCTGTGGAAGCGCAGCTGCTTTTCCGCTGAGACATATGATCGGCTGCAACATTAGGCTCTAGAGGCACCGTTTGCGCTTGCTGTTGCTGGCTCATTGCTATGGCCACTTGGCGTTGAATCTCTTCCTCCAGTCTTTGATCGTGTGACATGAGCAGTTCCTCTAGCCTTCGTAAGTGCTCCCGCTCATCATTCTTTCTTCTTTACCGGCTTATATATGATTCAATGTAATCCCTGAACCCATACTTCCACAGAACCACGCCTTTGCCTCTTGTGCGGCCCGGATGCTCTAGATTCCCAAGGGCGTAAGTCAGCTCCTCCCTCTCTCTATCCGGCTGGAATGTTCCCTCGGCCGCTGCTTGTATGGCCTCCTGTAGTCTCTGGGCTGCTAGCTGGATCTTTGGCCCATAGATGCAGTCCCCAGTCAATGAGTCCAAGCTTCCCCGTGACCATAAAACTAGGTCCTTGACCTTTCAGGCCAGTTCATGGTCGCGGGTTGGATGCATCTGTCAAGCAGATCCTGCTCTATCTTCTCCCATTTGGGTATTGCAAGCTTGTAGCCTCCTTGGCCTAGAGTGTGATGGTACACTTTCTTCGAGGCATTGTTTTTGGCCTTCTGCACCTTCAGAAGCCCAAGCTCTGAAGACTTGTATTCCACAAATGCATTCCAGTGACCCCTGAGCTTTTCGAGCTCGCCGGTAAATACGGGTGTGGTCCCGGTCTTGATATATTTCTTCGTCAAAATTTTCTTAAAAATGAATGCAGCTGTTCGGCCATCTTACTCAGGGTCCAGCGCTTGCATATCTCTTCGGATTCAGCTGGAACCGTGAAGTTTTTCTTAAGCTCCCGCCAGCACCATTCTTTTTCTCTTTCGAGTACCGCATCCTGTTCCTCGCTTGGATTGGAAGCTTTCCATAGCCTGAAGCTGATCGGGATGTGGTCCCTGACAATATATCCGGATTGTCTTATGAATTTTTTGGCGGCAGCTTCTGGAGCGATCGGTTCACCATCTGGACCAACTTCCGTTATAATGAACCGCCCTTCCAGTTTTTTTGTCGGGCCTCGCTTCGTCTTTTTCTGCTGCGACGATGATCCAGACGGCTATAAAAAAACATTCATAGTATTCATATACATTCAGATGAAAATATGATTATCAATACAATTAAGTATAGTTGTGATATGTACATTAGCACTTTATTCACCAGCAGTGTCATCCTGAATAGATGGTGCCTCAATTCCATCACCGGACGTATTCAAATATGTGTCGGTATTGCTGCCATCATCAGCTTGTTCAGGGGCATCTCCTTGACCTTCGGCAATCATATTAAATAGGAACTGTTCGTCTTCTGCGTCTGTGTGTCGCGGGTCCATCGTAACTAAAAATATGAATACAAATAAAACCCTTAAAAAATCTCTAAATAATCCACATATTTGCGAGCATTTGATCGGAATTCGCGGGTCCATCTTGACTAAAACATATAAGAAAAAACACTAATTGCCTATCGATGGACGAGGTCGAGAAATATTCTCAAAGTAATTCAAGAAATATACATGAAATATTTTGTAGTCACTAAGTAATATATATGAAATGTATAAGTCACAATATTCAATGAGTAACAATGTTCAAAAAATATACATGAAATATTATAGACATTTCAATAAGTAATTCAAATATATGTACACAAAATTTCACAGTCCAGAAAATACATGAAATTCTATCAATAATTTTACTAAGCAATGTTCTATCAAATATATGTTACATTTAGATGTCGGCGAGGGTTGAAGGTCGATGAACGAGGTCGAGAAGGGGGGCGGATGGTTTAGTGCTTGGTAATGATCGATCGGACGTCCGTGCCTACATAAATTTAAATACACTTTGCGCACACATACATACACATTCATACATTTAAAAATTAAATATACAAATATTGATTTCATTCTAAATAACATGAACTCATAATCACATTCATGCTAGGGCTGGAAAAAAAGCTCGTTAAGCTGGCTCGGTGGCTCGTTTCAAAATTGCTCCGATTACGTTTGTTTTTTTTTAAATAAAGATTAATTGATTTGGAACAAAAGTCAATTTTGGCAGGCTCGGCTCGGCTCGGCTCGTTATGTTCGATTTGAAGTTGCATATCAAACAACGTGGGAGACTATAATAAATACGAATATATTGATTTCGAAGAAAGCTCGAAAAAAATCGAGGCTCGGCTCGATTCCAGCCCTATTCATGCACCAATATGTTTTCAAATTTACACAACAAATTATGATGTCACTCTAAATAATATAATTTCAAAAGTAATTAACAAGTTAACAAATAATCTATATTTTAAATAATTATGATTTCACTCTAGTTGCAATCAATAATTTTGATTTCACTCTAATTGTCATCACAATTAAATAAATTAACAAATAATCAATATGTTACAACATAATTTGTAAACAAATTTGAACTCATGTAATCCATATTTTCAAATTTCACTAAAAAATAGACATTAGGGTTAGGGGGGCGGCGCCGGCCAGCAGCGCACGGTCGAGCTGCCAGCAGGGCCTGGGCGGCGCACGTACAGCGAGAGTGCGCACAGGCGACGGCGGGGCGACCCGAAGGCGCATAAGCGACGGCCGAGGTGCGGGCCAGGCAGCCCGGCCGGAGGCGGAGGTCGAGGAGGAGGACGACGACGTGGCAGCGCACGGCATCGGGCCGGGGAGGAGGAGGACGATGGCGCGCTCGGGGAGGGCACGGGGCTCGGTGCGGCGGCGTGAGGTTGGCGGCGCTCAGGAACGACGGGCTCGCGGGCAGGGCCGGCGATGGCGGACGACGGCGCTCGCGGGGAGGAGCTCGAACGGGGACGACGCCGCGCGGTGGGACAGCGGAGCTCGGGCGGCGCGTCCTCTTGCGGCGGAGGTAGGCAGCGCTCGAGGACGACGGCGGCGGTGAGCAGGAGGTGGTGGGAGCAGGTGTAACATCCCGAAAATTTACTAAAATAAATCATGCGCTAAAGTTGTGTTTCGTCGTTGAGCTCGACTTCCCCTTAAAACCCTGAACCCCAAACCTCAAATCCCGAGATCGTTTCTCTGTCCCGAACACCCGTTGTCCCATCCTCCTCTCCGCGCGACGCGCGCGTGGCCGACCAGCCGTAGACCACGCCGCGAATCCCGCCTGTAATCGACGCACGTGACCGTCGCGCGTGGCCAGACGGGGCCGCATCGCGTCGGCGCGAATCCCGCCCTTCCTCTCTCTCCATTTCCCTCTCCCCTCCTTTTTCTTTTTCTCTCTTTCTTTTCTTTTTCCCATTTTCTTTTTCTCTCTTCTTTTCCCTCTCCTTCCCTCTCCCTCTCTCTACTTTCTCCTACCCGCGCGCTCGGCCCCAGCTTTGCCCGCTCCTGAGCACCGCCCGCTCGGCCTACTCCGCTCCGCCTGGCCTGGGCCCCCCTCCTCTCTCAGCCCGGCCGCCCGAGCGCCACTTCCCGGCCTGCCCCCGCTCTCGCGCGCGCGCGCTCACCCCACTTGCCCAGCTCGTGTCGCGCCGCGCCAAGCCGACCCGGGCCGTGCGCACACACTTGCCGTGCCGCGGAGCCCCGGACCGCGACGCCGGCCGCCGCACAGCCGTGCCAAGCCGCCTGCCCGCGTGCACCCCGTGCGCTGGCCGAGCGCCGTGCCGCGCCACGCCACGCCGGCCCCGGGCCGAGCACACGCATGCGTGCGCGCACGCTTGCCGCCACGGAGCGCCGACCGCACGACCGTGCCAAGCCGTACGCGCACACTGCCGCCGTTGACGCCGCACAGCGCCGCCTGCCGCGCGCACACCGCCGCCGTTGACGCCCGTACGAAGCTCGCCTACGCCGGTCGACCGCCGCCCGACGCGTCCCATCCTGCCCCGCGCACGCGCCCCGCCCGCTGTCGCCATTGACGCCCCACCAGTGCTGCTCAGCGCCGTGCCGTCGCCTCGCCTCGCCGCCCCCACGCCATTAAACGCCGCCTGCAAGCTTGCCCCCGCCGGCCGACACCCCGCTCCCACCACCACCACCTTGGCCGCCTATAAAAGACGCCGCAGAGCACCCTCCGAGCACCCCAGCCACCCAGGCGACCTCCACCGCCACTCCCAACTCCCTCCCCGGTCCTGCAGCACCACCGCCGCACACTCACCCCCGCCGCCGCCGTCGATCCCCGCGGAGCCGCCCCCTCACTCCACCCCAGCTCGAGCCGAGGTGGGGAATCGAACCTCTTCACCCTCCTCCTCCTTTCCCCCCCCCCTTCCCGGCCGTTCCCGCGCCCTGGCTCGCCGGCGACGGACGCCGCCGTGCGCCGCCCACCTCTCCCCTGTTTCCAGTAGCGGGAGGAAGGGGAAGGGCACATTTGTGCTAAGCCCCCTGGCCTTTCTTCTTTTATTCTAAAAGTCCTCCCACCCTTTAACCTATTTGCCAAAAACCCCCTAGTCCTCCCTTTATTTTGTTAAAGGGACCCTCCATCCTTTGGCCTTTTTCCTTTTAAGCCCTACTCCTTATAATAATTACAAAGAAAACCCCCACTATAGAAACTTATTTGCAAATGAAACCCTACCTTTTCCAGAGTTACCCAAACCGTCCCCGAAAATTCTATTCAAGTCCTTTTTCTAATTATAATTAGGCCCCTGACTCCTTATTTAACCTCGAAACCCTTAAACAACCCATCATTTCATGCGCCTAACAACCTTGGATCTACCCAAATATTAACCACGTCTCTCTTAATATAGTTTTGACCATGCCATTAGAAGCACACCCAAAAATATCACTCCACGCCCCATGTTTTATGTGTTCCTGATTCGAGCTCAACAATAAATCGTTATTTCTTTGTTTTGATTGAGTGTTTGTTTGTATGCGTTGTAGACCACGGAGTGAACGAAGAAGAGCCCGTCAACGAGCCGTACTGTGAGCAGGAGAACGAGGATCAGTTCCGCGACCCCGAGCCTGAAGGACAGGACATCCAAGAAGGCTTTGAAGACGGCAAGTTCAATCCCATCCTTTGATACATGTTTCGGTCCTAGTTTTTATAAACACAACCCAATGGCCTGTTTTATAAAAATTGCATATGTTTTGCTTGCATGAAAACACGGTTGGATAGCCACCCCTTGTTTTGTGATAACCATTCCTTGACTACCTAGGTTAATGTCTGATTTTGCTTGGACGTTAATCGACACTAGAACGCTTAGGACTTTACTCATAATATGATTTATTTGATAAAGAAAATGTGTGTGTGTGGGAAGGGATAAAATGTGGATTTTCGAAAGATAAGTATGGACGGGATGGACGGCATTTCTGTGTGAATTGCCGATTGGTGTGCTTATGCCTGTGTGGCAGGGCAAAGAAGGGAGATATCCATCTTGTCGTGTCTAAGGACCGAGTTGGTGTGTCATCTCACCTAACTCCACTATCGTGCAAACCACTCGACCGTTGAATGGGCAACGGCGTAGCATAAATCCCATTAGTTGGTGTGGTAGCCATCAGGAGAGCTGAGAGCAATGGGTGACTAAGGAAAAGGGATAAGCCCCGAGTGACTTATGCCCGGTTATACCTAAGTGAATGGTCGATGACCCCTTGGTGCATCCCGTGATGGCTAGTCAGGCTTAGCTATGGTGGGTAATGGCTATGTTAGGATCTACACCGACACGACGGTGTTTGAGTTGTGGTATCCTACTTGTGGGTAAAGTTGCACACCTCTGCAGAGTTAAGAATCTATTCAAATAGTCCGTGCCCACGGTATTGGGCGAGTTACGGTGTGGTCACATAACTAGTGTTTCATTGGGATGGGTTGGTGTGAGTTGTTTTGGAATTGTGTCCGGCAGTTATGCCGTGTGCTACGATGGACGGGGAGTCCGGTAGCAGTTTTAAAACTTGAACTCTGTGTTACTGCCAAAAAAACTGATTTCTAAATGGTTTTCTATAAAATAAACCCCTGCATAAAATATCATTTTTTCTGCAAATTAAACCGTAACCTTATCCTTGATTTACCTATGCATATTATTCTGTTATAACCCCTCCGTGGGTGTGGTTGGACTTACTGAGAACGTTTGTACTCACCCCACTCTTACTTTTTACAGAAGAAGACCCAGACTTCGTACCAGACGACGCCGAGTAGGGTTATCGTTCTACACCCAACCTTGTCTGTGGAATCGGCCCTGTCAAGATGCCGCCACTGTCGCAATACTCTGAGCCTGTGATAAACCCCATGTGGTTTGCGGTCTGGTGTTATGTCGTAGCTTGGTTAATTATTATTATCATCTGTATCGAGTGTCCTCCAAAGTTTGTACGGTTATGAACCATCTGATGTAATAAATGTGGCATCAGCCTCCTGGGATTGGTGTTTTGTATCACATTTATGTCTTCTCTTATGAGGGGACGCTTCAGGTGGTATCAGAGCCGTAGGTTGGCCGTAGGACGTGACCCTAGGAGCGAAACCCTGTTTTAGGCCCTTCCACACTAGGTTTATTCCTTCCTTAACCTTTTCTCACACAAACACTCACCTCTGGTTCTTGCCCTGTTCCAGATGGCTGACAATGGATGGATCGGCGGAATCTGTTTCGCAGAGCCCGGCCTTCCTAAGTTGTTGATACTCAGCCTGGAACGCATCGGAGTTGTGGATCCACCAGAGTTTCTTTACCGGGAGTACGACTCCAAGGGCACTCTTCGGTGTGACCTAATGATCTTCATAGCAAGAAGCACCCGCTACCCTGATGTGGACCCTTGGTTCATCTCCACCACGGGTTTTCGTTTCCCGGACACCTATCGAAAAGCCGCCCGTAAAGCCTTGCGACACCTCCGAGTGATCTACAAACATCACCTTCAGCGGACTCCTATGGGATTCTTCCCGCCAACTGAAGGAAGAGGACGCACCTGGATCGCCCGGATGAGAGGACTCGGAAGAGAAGAAGAAGATCTAGAAGACACAGTCTCTCACCTATCTATCTATCTCACCGGCCTGGATGATCTCTACCGCGAGCAAGCAGCACAACTGAAGCAACAAGTCCACATAGCAGAAAAGGCAACCCAGGAGCTGGATGAACAACGGACAAGAACTGTACACGCCGAGTATTCCCTAGCCGCCCTCCAAGTCCAAATGGATGAAAAAGAGGCAGAACTGGAAGAGCAAAAGGCAAGAGCCACACGTGCCGAGAATTCACTAGCCGCTCTCCAAGCTCGGATGCAGAGGTACGAGGCTCGCTGGGGAATAGGTGGATGGATGGAGGAAGATGAAGAAGAAGAACCCATGGAAACCCATTGGGACGTAGGTACTCAGACAGAGGAAGAAGAGCCCGAGGAAACCCATTGGGATAAGGGTACTCAGACCGATGACACCATAGAACAGTGCCTCCCACTGAAGAAGCGCCCCATTCGGAGTGAGGAAGAATCCCCATGATAGGAGTAGCACCCCAAGCTGGAACCTTGCCCTAATAATTGTGTATCCATGAAGTCTGTACCCCACCATGTTGTAATAATAATAAATATCATCTACCCCCTTTGTGTACCTCAAATATTTGTACAAGTTTTTCACCCTATCTTTGTTTCAGATGGCTGAGGAAGGATGGACCCAGGGCGACTGCCAAGCTGCACCTGGCTTCCCCAGCCAGTTGATCAACGCCCTGGAAAGCCTTGGCGTTACGGAACGCCCAAGGTACTACAGCAGAGAGTACGAGCATCATGGCACTCTCCGCTGCAGGGTGATCCTAGTCATCGCCAGAAGTGACCGCTACCCCGACATCCAGTCATGGCGAGTGACCGCTACAGGGTTTAGGCACCAGGACACATATCCCCTAGCCGTCAGGAAAGCACTTTGTTACCTGTGCCGGATTTTCGAAAGACACCTCGCCCCTACACCAATGAGATTCTTTCCGCCGGCCATCAGAACCTCGGTTTGGGAAGCTCGAATGAGAAGCCTGGAACGGCATCGCCATGAAGAGAACCCTTTGTACCAAGTGACTACCTACCTAGCCGCCTTGGATCAGCTCTTTGACGAGCAAGCCAACCTGCTGAGGGAACAGACCCATCGAGCCGAGCAAGCAGAGCTCGCGGTAAGACTGCAACAGATCCGAGCAGTCCAAGCCGAGGCAAGAGCCGCAGCCGCGGTCAGCAGTGAAGCAGTTGCTCAGGAGAGCCTCAGGCAAGCCCGGGACCAGCGCATGTTGGAATGGACTAGAAGTGGAACCCCAGTCCCGGCAATAGGAGAAGACCATGTTCTGCTCGGAACACCCGTCATAAGATGGGGATCACTCCTTGGAAACCCATAAGCCTCACCCGAGAACCCTGGAAGGTCTACGGCCGCCGCCGCAAGAGACGCCACTGCGCAACCCAGGAAAACGGAGATCTAGAGGACGGCGGGCAAGGACCGCTCATTCCCCGAGAGGGCGTGAGTTCTCTTCCGAGAGAGGAACCCACTCAAGCCGATGAGTTCGCCTAAAGTGCTAGCTACCGTCAAGGGATGAAGCCGTGTGGTCCGAAGAAGATCTGTGCCCCTTTTCTTTTGGTAGTTGTGTACCCGGACGTGTAGTACGCGTTTGGCCTTGCCCCGTATTGTACCACCCTTGCTGTAATAAAGTTGTTTTTGCTTGTTGTTTGTGTTGTTGCGTGCTTGTTGATTGTGTGCTTGCCGGCAGTAAATAGATACTGCCTTTTCAAAAATACGACTTAAACAACTTAAACATCACCTAATCTTAGTCTCAATCCACTCATTCTGCAGATGGTTTCCCAGAGCGTCACGAGGGCCTCCCGCATGGGAGTGCAGCCGGATGGGCAGAACCCGCCGCCTGTAGAACAAGAAGTGAGCCAGGGCAGAGGGGAGAATAATGAAGTGCCACTGCCACCCCCTCCACCCTTCACAGACCTGGCACAAATAATCCATAACCAGACTCTTATACTAGAGACACTGGCCAACGCTCTAGTGAACAGGCAGCCACGAGAGCAGACCTTTAATGACAAGCTGACAGCTTTTCTAAGGGCCAAGCCACCCACTTTTGCCGGATCCAACAACCCCTTGGATGCAGATGATTGGCTCCGCGTGATTCAGAGGAAGCTCGAGCCGTTTGGGTGCCAGGATCGAGACAAAGTCCTTCTGGCAGCACATCAACTCACTGGGACTGCCTTAGCCTGGTGGGAGAATTACTGCGCTGCTGCCCGAGATGCCTCCACCATCACCTGGAATGAATTCGTGAGGGAATTCCGTCGTTATCACATCCCCTCAGGCACCATGAAGCGCAAGGCGGATGAATTTCGCGCACTTCAGCAGGGGAATATGACGGTGGAAGAATATACACACCAGTTTATGGAGCTGGCTCGCTATGCACCCGAAGAAGTGAACGACGACGAGAAAAAGCAGGATATGTTCAAAAAGGGACTAAACCCAGAACTCAGGACCCTGCTCACTCCGCAGATCTACCCTGATTTCAACACCCTGATGAACAAGGCAATCCTCACAGAGAGGGCCAAGATCGATGAAAGAAAGGATAACAAGCGCAAGTTTTTGGAGAGCAAGGCACGCCAGCAGGATCGTTTCCAGAAGCCCAGAAGCTTCAGCTACAACGCACCAAGGTCCCAAGCCCCAATGCAGTACAGAACTCAGTCTCAAGTGACAGGACCACGGGCCCCTAACACCTAGCTCAGAAGCCAGAACACCATGAGGGCCCCTCAGAGTAATGCAAGCCAGGTCACCAACAACAACAGCAATGTGAGGGCCTGCTTCAACTGTCGGGAGATGGGTCATTTCATCGCTGACTGTCCTTATGCCAAGAACAAACCGGCTACATCAGCTTTCTCCAACACAGTGAACGGACCTAAGCCTGTTCTGACCGGTGCCAACCGAGTGCCCCTCCGCGGCAACAGTAACAACAACAGCAACCAGCAGAGGCAACCCCAGCAGTCTTTTGGACGAGCCCGCGTCAACCACATCGACGCACAGGAAGCTCAAGGAGCCCAGGGCGTAGTACTCGGTGAGTACCTAGTCAGCTCAACTCTTGCAACAGTACTGTTCGATTCTGGAGCATCACACTCATTCATGTCCTCAAGTTTTGTGGAGAAACATAAAATACCTACAGTACTACTAAAAACACCCCTATTAACCCGGACGCCCGGAGGAGACATCAGGTGTCAACTGGGTTGTCTACGGGTAAGGATCAATTTAAGTGGGGTAGAGTTTCTAGCAGACCTAGTAGTACTTAAGTCAGAAGGGATAGATGTGATCCTTGGAATGGACTGGCTAAGCAAACACAATGGCCTCATAGGTTGTACGGACAAGGTAGTACATCTAACAAACCCAGAGGGAGTCCGAGTGACCTGTCACACCCAGGAAAGCGGAGCCAACCCGATGATATTCAGTATGGAAACCAAGAACTTGGGAGAGGTCCCAGTAGTGAATGAATACCCCGATGTCTTTCCCGAAGAACTTCCCGGTATGCCACTAGATAGGGACGTAGAATTCGTCATTGATCTTGTTCCTGGAACCGCCCCGATAGCCAAGAGACCCTATAGGATGGCAGCCTCGGAGCTGGCAGAATTAAAGAAACAGCTGGAAGAACTACAACGGATTGGTTTCATCAGGCCAAGTTCATCACCTTGGGGAGCCCCAGTTCTATTCGTCAAGAAAAAGGACGGAAGTATGAGGTTATGTGTAGACTACCGGGCACTAAACGAGGTCACTATCAAGAATAAGTACCCCCTTCCCAGGATCGATGATCTTTTTGACCAGTTAAAAGGAGCCAAGTACTTTTCCAAGATTGACCTGAGGTCCGGATATTTTCAGCTCAAGATCAGGGAGAGTGATATCCCGAAGACAGCCTTTGTCACCCGATATGGGCAGTTTGAGTTTACGGTAATGTCTTTTGGACTGACAAACGCACCTGCCTATTTCATGAACCTCATGAACAAAGTGTTTATGGACGAGTTAGATAAGTTTGTCGTAGTCTTCATTGACGACATACTTATTTACTCGAAGAGTATTCAGGAGCACGAGCAGCACCTGAGGGTAGTTTTGGAAAAGCTAAGAATGCATAGGCTATACGCCAAGTTCAGCAAGTGTGAGTTCTGGCTAGAAAAAGTAGCCTTCCTTGGTCATATTTTGACCGCCGAAGGGGTAGCCGTGGACCCCGAAAAGGTCGAAGCAGTATCCAACTGGCAGCAACCAACCAATGTCAGTGAGATCAGGAGTTTCCTCGGATTAGCTGGGTACTATCGAAGATTCATTGAGGGATTTTCTAAGATAGCCCGGCCCATGACAGAGCTGCTCAAGAAAGAGAAGAAGTTCACCTGGACGGAGTCGTGTGAAAGGAGCTTCCAGGAGTTGAAGTGAAAATTGACGACAGCCCCAGTGCTAACCCTGCCGGATATTCATCGGGATTTTGTCATATATTGTGATGCCTCTTGGCAAGGATTAGGTTGTGTACTGATGCAAGATGGGAAAGTCGTTGCATATGCTTCCCGTCAGCTCAGGACCCATGAGCAAAACTACCCGACCCATGATTTGGAGCTTGCAGCCGTAGTGCACGCACTTAAGATTTGGAGGCATTATTTGATTGGAAATAAGTGCGAAATCTTTACCGACCATAAAAGTCTGAAGTATATCTTCACCCAGCCAGACTTGAACTTGAGACAGAGAAGATGGCTGGAATTAGTCAAAGATTATAATTTGGAAATTCACTATCACCCAGGTAAAGCAAATGTAGTAGCCGATGCCTTAAGTCGGAAATCCTACGGGCCCAAGGATGACCATTTACAAGAGGAAATGGCACGATTAAATGTGCACATTGTCCCTCGAGGCTCCAGCCAAGTGCTGAACGTTCAATCCACTCTAAAAGAAAGAATCAGGAAAGCCCAAAAATCAGACAAGGGACTGATGGAAATTCGGAGGCAGACTGGAGAAAATAAGGCACCAGATTTTCGAGTGGATAATAAGGGGACGTTGTGGTATAAAGACAGAATTTGTGTGCCCCAGAAAGGAGATTTCAGGCAGATAATCATGGATGAAGCCCACAACTCAGCCTACTCCATTCACCCAGGATCCACCAAAATGTACATGGACTTAAGACAGAAATATTGGTGGAATGGGATGAAGGCAGATATTGCACGATTTGTCGCCCGTTGTGATAGTTGCCAGAGAATCAAAGCTGAACACCAGAAGCCGGCAGGATTATTGCAACCCCTACGCATCCCGGTGTGGAAATGGGATGAAATAGGAACGGACTTCGTGGTGGGCTTGCCCAGAACCCAGAAAGGACAAGATTCCATACGGGTAATAGTGGACCGACTCACTAAAGCGGCTCACTTCATACCTGTACGGACCAACTACGGCGGAGAGAAGCTGGCCAAGCTCTATGTGGAAAACATAGTAAAATTGCACGGTGTGCCCAGCCGAATTGTTTCAGATAGAGGGACCCAGTTCACCTCTAGATTTTGGAAGAGTTTGCATAAAGCCATGGGCACCAAGCTAGACTTTAGTTCCGCTTATCACCCACAGACAGATGGTCAGACGGAAAGGGTGAATCAGATTATGGAAGATATGCTAAGAGCGTGTGTCCTCACTTATGGCAAAGATTGGGAACAAAGCTTACCTTATGTCGAGTTCTCATACAACAACGGATACCAAGCAAGCTTGGGCATGTCACCGTTTGAAGCTCTCTACGGAAGAAAATGCAGAACTCCTCTGATGTGGTCGGAAGTTGGAGAACGTGCCCTAGTCAGCCCCGGACTCATAAAGGAAGCAGAGGAAAGAGTCGCCGAGATTAGAGAAAAGCTAAAAGCGGCCCAGTCCCGACAAAAGAGCTATGCGGACAAGAAAAGACGGGAAATAAGTTTCAACCCAGGAGATTTCGCATATCTCAAGGTATCACCCATTCGAGGAACCCGAAGATTTCAGGTACAAGGAAAATTGGCCCCTCGGTACATTGGACCATACCGAGTTCTGAAGAAAGTTGGAGCAGTAGCGTACCGTTTGGAGCTACCAGAAGAAATGTCGGATATACACCCAGTATTCCATGTCTCGCAATTGAGAAGGTGTTTGAGGGTACCCGAGGCAGAGCATGTGCCGGTAGAAACGATAGATCTACAGCCAGACTTGCGATATCAGGAAGTACCAGTCAGGATTCTGGATACTGTAACCAGGAGGACCAGAAACTCTGAAGTACGGATATGCAGAGTCCAGTGGAGCAGGCATGGAGTGGAAGAAGCTACGTGGGAACGCAAAGACGCTCTAAGGAAGGAATTTCCCCACCTATTCAGGAACCAGTCGAATCTCAAGGACGAGATTCATTTTAAGTGGGGTAGGTTTGTAACATCCCGAAAATTTACTAAAATAAGTCATGCGCTAAAGTTGTGTTTTGTCGTTGAGCTCGACTTCCCCTTAAAACCCTGAACCCTAAACCTCAAATCCCGAGATCGTTTCTCTGTCCCGAACACCCGTTGTCCCATCCTCCTCTCCGCGCGACGCGCGCGTGGCCGACCAGCCGTAGACCACGCCGCGAATCCCGCCTGTAATCGACGCACGCGACCGTCGCGCGTGGCCGGCCGGGGCTGTATCGCGTCGGCGCAAATCCCGCCCTTCCTCTCTCTCCATTTCCCTCTCCCCTCCTTTTTCTTTCTCTCTCTTTCTTTTCTTTTTCCCATTTTCTTTTTCTCTTTTCTTTTCCCTCTCCTTCCCTCTCCCTCTCTCTCCTTTCTCCTACCCGCGCGCTCGGCCCCTGCTTTGCCCGCTCCTGAGCACCGCCCGCTCGGCCTGCTCCGCTCCGCCTAGCCTGGGCCCCCCCTCCTCTCTCAGCCCGGCCACCCGAGCGCCGCTTCCCGGCCTGCCCTACCCCGCTCTCGCGCGCGCGTGCTCACCCGACTTGCCCAGCTCGCGTCGCGCCGCGCCAAGCCGACCCGGGCCGTGCGCACGCGCTCGCCGTGCCGCGGAGCCCCGGACCGCGACGCCGGCCGCCGCAGAGCCGTGCCAAGCCGCCTGCCCGCGCGCACCCCGTGCGCTGGCCGAGCGCCGTGCCGCGCCACGCCACGCCGGCCCCGGGCCGAGCACACGCGTGCGTGCGCGCACGCTTGCCTCCACGGAGCGCCGACCACACGACCGTGCCAAGCCATACGCGCACATCACCGCTGTTGATGCCACACAGTGCCGCCTGCTGCGCGCACACCGCCGCCGTTGACGCTCGTACGAAGCTCGCCTGCGCCGGTCGAACGCCGCCCGACGCGTCCCATCCTGCCCCGCGCACGCGCCCCGCCCGCTATCGCCGTTGACGCCCCACCAATGCTGCTCAGCGCCGTGCCGTCGCGTCGCCTCGCCGCCCCCACGCCATTAAACGCCGCCTGCAAGCTTGCCCCCGCCGTCCGACACCCCGCTCCCACCGCCACCGCCTTGGCCGTCTATAAAAGAGGCCGCGGAGCACCCTCCGAGCACCCCAGCCACCCAGGCGACCTCCACCGCCACTCCCAACTCCCTCCCCGGTCCTGCAGCACCACCGCCGCACACTCACCCCCGCCGCCGCCGTCGATCCCCGCGGAGCCGCCCCCTCACTCCACCCCAGCTTGAGCCGAGGTGGGGAATCGAACCTCTTCACCCTCCTCCTCCTTTTCCCCCCCCTTCCCGGCCGTTCCCGCGCCCTGGCTCGCCGGCGACGGACGCCGCCGTGCGCCGCCCACCTCTCCCCTGTTTCCAGTAGCGGTAGGAAGGGGAAGGGCACATTTGTGCTAAGCCCCCTGGCCTTTCTTCTTTTATTCTAAAAGTCCTCCCACCCTTTAACCTATTTGCCAAAAACCCCCTAGTCCTCCCTTTATTTTGTTAAAGGGACCCTCCATTCTTTGGCCTTTTTCCTTTTAAGCCCTACTCCTTATAATAATTACAAAGAAAACCCCCACTATAGAAACTTATTTGCAAATGAAACCCTACCTTTTCCAGAGTTACCCAAACCGTCCCCGAAAATTCTATTCAAGTCCTTTTTCTAATTACAATTAGGCCCCTGACTCCTTATTTAACCTCGAAACCCTTAAACAACCCATCATTTCATGCGCCTAACAACCTTGGATCTACACAAAACTTTACCACGTCTCTCTTAATATAGTTTTGACCATGCCATTAGAAGCACACCCAAAAATATCACTCCATGCCCCATATTTTATGTGTACCTGATTCGAGCTCAACGATAAATCGTTATTTCTTTGTTTTGATTGAGTGTTTGTTTGTATGCGTTGTAGACCACGGAGTGAACGAAGAAGAGCCCGTCAACGAGCCGTACTGTGAGCAGGAGAACAAGGATCAGTTCCGCGACCCCGAGCCCGAAGGACAGGACATCCCAGAAGGCTTTGAAGACGGCAAGTTCAATCCCATCCTTTGATACATGTTTCGGTCCTAGTTTTTATAAACACAACCCAATGGCCTGTTTTATAAAAATTGCATATGTTTTGCTTGCATGAAAACACGGTTGGATAGCCACCCCTTGTTTTGTGATAACCATTCCTTGACCACCTAGGTTAATGTCTGATTTTACTTGGACGTTAATCGACACTAGAACGCTTAGGACTTTACTCATAATATGATTTATTTGATAAAGAAAATGTGTGTGTGTGGGAAGGGATAAAATGTGGATTTTCGAAAGATAAGTATGGACGGGATGGACGGCATTTCTGTGTGAATTGCCGATTGGTGTGCTTATGCCTGTGTGGCAGGACAAAGAAGGGAGATATCCATCTTGTCGTGTCTAAGGACCGAGTTGGTGTGTCATCTCACCTAACTCCACTATCGTGCAAACCACTCGACCGTTGAATGGGCAACGGCGTAGCATAAATCCCACTAGTTAGTGTGGTAGCCATCAGGAGAGCTGAGAGCAACGGGTGACTAAGGAAAAGGGATAAGCCCCGAGTGACTTATGCCCGGTTATACCTAAGTGAACGGTCGATGACCCCTTGTTGCATCCCGTGATGGCTAGTCAGGCTTAGCTATGGTGGGTAATGGCTATGTTAGGATCTACACCGACACGACGGTGTTCGAGTTGTGGTATCCTACTTGTGGGTAAAGTTGCACACCTCTGCAGAGTTAAGAATCTATTCGAATAGTCCGTGCCCACGGTATTGGGCGAGTTACGGTGTGGTCACATAACTAGTGTTTCATTGGGATGGGTTGGTGTGAGTTGTTTTGGAATTGTGTCCGGCAGTTGTGCCGTGTGCTACGACGGACGGGGAGTCCGGTAGCAGTTTTGAAACCTGAACTCTGTGTTACTGCCAAAAAAAACTGATTTCTAAATGGTTTTCTATAAAATAAACCCCTGCATAAAATATTGTTTTTCTGCAAATTAAACCGTAACCTTATCCTTGATTTACCTATGCATATTATTCTGTTATAACCCCTCCGTGGGTGTGGTTGGACTTGCTGAGTACGTTTGTACTCACCCCACTCTTACTTTTTACAGAAGAAGACCCAGACTTCGTACCAGACGACGCCGAGTAGGGTTATCGTTCTACACCTAACCTTGTCTGTGGAATCGGCCCTGTCAAGATGCCGCCGCTGTCGCAATACTCTGAGCCTGTGATAGACCCCATGTGGTTTGCGGTCTGGTGTTATGTCGTAGCTTAGTTAATTATTATTATCATTTGTATCGAGTGTCCTCCAAGGTTTGTACGGTTATGAACCATCTGATGTAATAAATGTGGCATCAGCCTCCTGGGACTGGTGTTTTGTATCACATTTAAGTCTTCTCTTATGAGGGACGCTTCAGCAGGGGACAGCGGCGGCAAAGGGCGCAGATCAAGAACTGACCAAGTGTTGGGGGAAGGCGGAGGAAGAAGGGAGATATATTGGGGGGGGGGGGGGTCTTTTGTCCCGGGTGGAGCCACGACCCGGGACAAAAGGCCCTTTTGTCCCGGGTGGTGGCTTCACCCGGGACAAAAGGCCTTTGGGCCTTTTGTCCCGGGTGAAGCCACCACCCGGGACAAAAGGGCCTTTTGTCCCGGGTCGTGGCTCCACCCGGGACAAAAGGTATTTTTGGGCGGGCCGGTAAAATTCCGAACCCGCGGCCCACCTTTAGTCTCGGGTGGATCTACCACCCGAGACAAAAGGGGTCTGTTTTCTCTCATTCCCGCTAAATCTTATGTTTGTTTTTTATTCTTTTTACTTCTCTTTTAAAATAGGCTTTCATTTGTTAATTCAGTTAATAAAATTATGATTCCAAAAAATTATGGAACAAAATTTCTTATCTCTATATAAACTTGATACACGCAACAAAAATAATTAATTTTCATTCAAGTGATTGGGTCAACGAAATATCTAAATTTTTTGAAATCATATTTGTTATTTTGACCATACAAAAATATATTAGGTGAACAAATTTTTTCAAACTATTTCTTTTTGACAGAAAATGGATTTTACATAAAATTAAGTGAATTTTACATAAAATTAAGCAATTTCATGATATTAATGAGTAGTGTGTGAGTTTGAGAGATAGTGTGTGTTAGTGCGATTGTGTGTGTTAGTGAGAGAGTATAGTGTGTTAATGTGAATGTAATTTCATGAAATAAATAAAATTAGTTGAGTAATCCATTATTGAATGAAAATTATAATTGAGTCTGGTAATTAAGTGAAAAATATAAAAAATGAAATATATAACACATAAAGTATAATTGTACAGTACATATATAATAAAAGTATTCGAATTGCGATTACTTTTTTATACAATAATATAAAATGATTCAAGTACATGAAGGATTAGCGGTAACAGACTTTCTCTTCACAAATGTCCCTTGATTATGATCACGGCGCAAGTATGGAGCATCATCATTGGCTAGCAGGATGCATGGATCAGCATTTACTTCGAAAGGTGGAATGACAATAAAATTATTATATTCTTCTGACAAGTCTGTCTTGTCTTCCACTCCAACGATGTTTCTCTTTCCTGATAGAACTATGTGTCGCTTAGGCACAGTCTGCCTACACATTGTGCAATGCCTGCCCCAGATCGTCGCTGGGATCATTTTCTGCTACATCTACTTCATGCTCTTCCATGGGAATATCGTCATCGAATGCATCGATTCTAGCATTCCCGGGAAAGTGGTCGTCAAAATCTTCTTCTTCATTGTCTTCCATGGTAACCCCCTGTTCTCTGTGCTTCGTCCAACAAACATGCTTCTCCATTAAACCATTTGCGAAAATATGGCTGTGTAGGATTCTTGAAGATGAGTAATCCTTATTATTGTTGCAATGAACACACGGGCAGCACATAAAACCATTCTTCTTGTTTGCCTCAGCCACAGACAAAAAATAATGCAGGCCATCAATGAATTCTTTCGAACGTCGGTCAGCATTGTACATCCATTGCCGGTCCATCTGCATTTTAAAGAAATCGATTTGAATTCTTTACACATATCGAATAAATAAAATATATCAAACCTAAATTAAACTAAATGTAACATAACATGAATAATTAAAAGATCTGGAATATCCATCATACATCTTGATTAATTAAAAGGAGTACTTAATCAATTACAGAACTTAACAAAGGAGTACTCAACATGAAACTTAAAAATTCGGACAACAACACATATGTTTTCAACCGTCCTTGCGTTGGAACGCAGAATGCTCTAACGGATTTCTTGCTGGCGCAGAAGAAGGTGGCGGAGCTGAAACCTCCGAGTTTGGTGGTGACGAACCGTAACGCCGCAATAAATCCTCAAGATCAAACGGAGGTTCCTCGCCTCTTACCATGCATTCTCTATATTCTTTTTCCAAATAACGGAGCGCTGCCCTATGAAAAGCACTAGGTTTTTTGGACCGACGACCTACTTGAGTTGTGCCATTCTCTCCAGAAGGACAACGATCACCCCCACCGGCGCCACTCCCTCCAGCTGTTGAAGCCATATTTTACTGAAAAATACCTTTATTTTTCACAAAATTATAAATTCTTACCATTACAATGTAAATATTATTTACTATTACAATTACAATGATCAGATTAATAACTCTTGCAAATAACAATGAAATCATATAAAAAATATACAAATAATCCATCACTAGAGTGTGAGCATGAACGAATGCAACACTAGAGTGTCAAAATAATCCATTCATAATATAAAAAATTCTAATATACTCATTTCATTAATTCATTCATGAATACAAAAATCAACTATCTACAATATGGTCATATATACAAGTACATCGCATGAAGTGTCTACACTCATTTTAAAAATTTCTACTATCCACATACTCATCTAAATCTAAAAGAAAATCACACCTACATATGCAATCTAAATGTCCAAGAAATGAGCTAGCTACACATTTTCTCTATTTCTAAAGTATGAAATGAGCTATACAAGCCAAGGAAGAAGAGAAAAACAAGCCCCAAACTTTTAGCGCCGATAGATGGACGGGAGAATCAAAGATCTTCACAAATGTGGTGAAGAAATGAGTAAGAACTCCCCTCTCCCGAGCCAAGAACAGCAAGAACAAGTGAGCTGAATGGCTCGGGCGGGGGGGGGGGAGAGGGAAGGGGATAAGGGGGCCAAGGAGTTTTGTCCCGGTTGGAGACACCAACCGGGACAAAAGGGGGGCCTTTTGTCCCGGTTGGTGTCTCCAACCGGGACAAAAGGCCCCTGTCCCCCCCCCCCCCCGCTGGCCCGGCTAGCCGTTGGACCCGGGACAAAAGCCACTTATTGTTCCGGGCATAAAGTCTGCCGGGACAAATGGCCTGGAACAAAGGCCTGTTTTGTAGTAGTGACCGTGAGAAACGGGGTGTTGCGGTTGTGTACAAGTCGCGTGTGAACGTGGGATTTTAGCGTGGTGATGTGGTGGAAGGGTGACCTGTGAAAAGTGGCAGTGGTTCATCTGGTGTACAGCATTTTCTCATGAATTCTAATATTCTATAGAAACTTTGTTTAAAAAAATATCAATTTGATGGTGATTGTGATGTTACTGAACTATGGCACTATGCATGATGGGTCTCTCTCTGTATGGTAGTGAGTAGTAGTTTAAAAGCTATGGTTGGAGAAAGATCTCTCACAAATATCTTGCTTTGGAGTCCAATTGACACTAGAGTAGTCTTTGTTTAACAAACCCGATTACTTTCATATTATTTATGTCTGGTAATATAATGTTTTTTTCAGATTAAGAGAGGAATGCTAACTTGTGGATGGGTTAATAAAGTAAGAAGACTCTGGGAAAGTTTATTTCAACTTCAGCTTCACCTATTTGCGAAAAAATCGAAATGCTGCAGCGTGAACGTGTTTCGTAAACCTGAGCATCAGCTTTGGCCGTCAGAAGAAACCCTCCCAAACAACCCTCAAGACGAAAAGTAAAATTTGAAATTCCGTTTGACAGCGGTGACCAAAGTTTTGCGGGTCAAATTTTATGAGGAAGAAAAAAAGAAAATACTTTTGCATGGCGGTGACCAAATGTGAATGCTTTTGACAAGGGGCGATTACCACCACTTGTCTTGTTTACAAGGCACCGGAAGCTTCTCAAGTCTCAAGATATATCTCAAGATACCTCTTCAACATTCAAATGCATTTGTTCGACTGACTAGCAGCCCAACCGAGTCCATAAATATCTAGTTTTCCTGTCTCGCGAGAACACTTCTTTCGCTTCTTGGTCAACTGCTGCTGTAAGATCAACAGTGACAACTTTAATTCTTACGGCCACTAATAATCCAATAATATGCAAACGTACGTACGTTCACAGAGTGCGTGTACATGCATTGTGAATAATATATGTGAGTTGGACTGTGGAATCGGTAAAAAAAAAAGAGTCCGGTGACATGGGGCAGAAAAGATAGGTTTGATGATCGGGTCAGATCATCAGGTCGGTGGGGGTGGATAGGCGTTCGGCCGGGGAGCCAGGGCGGAGCCAGGATGGTGATTTTTCATTGTTAGGGGGGCTAATTATATAAATTTATATAAAAATTTAATCAAAATTTAAATTTGTAGTGTAAATTTGGAAATCATAGGGGGGCCAGGCCCCTGCCCGCCCCCCTGTCTCCGCCCCTGGCTGAAGCTGCAGGTTGGAGCTGGAGTAGTGTGAGAGAAAAATACTGTTATCTAGTTGGTGGTTGGAGGCTGGAGCTAGAGTGATGTGAGAGACAAAAACTGTAACGTTGAAGGGCTGGCGCAGTGAGTAGATGCTGTTCGGTGTTGGGTGGCTGTTGCCACTCATCATCGTCGCCCAGCCACACACGCACACGCAACTCTCCCAGTCCCAGCTTATTTTTCACCGAGCCCCTCCCATGCCCACGGTATCGCACTCGAGGGCTCCTCGACGACGCCCTGCAGGCCTGCACACGTGGATGTTCGTACGTATGGGTCTCCTCGATCTGTGCTTGTACGCAGCAGCTACGTACGCCTACGCAAGTAAAGAGTATTCGATCGGAAGCCCGGCGTGCAGAGACGTAGCTACTACTATTATGGTTACGGTGTGTATTTCATGATTTCACCACATCTCGAGGGCCTCTCCGAAAATGAAACGCCTCGCCGGCTTCGCCACCTCGGTCAGAGACTGGCCGTGTTTGGTTTGCGTTGGAAAAAATTTCAATTTCTCGCCCATTTGACCACTGATTAGATGTACTAAATAAAATTTAATTATAAAATCATCTCCACAACCATAATACTGTAGCAGTTACTCTAGATTTGACCGTATGACTAGAAGATGATTAGACGTGGTTACTATAGCATTAATGTAGCCAATTATGATGGAACTTGGCTCATTAAATTCGTCTCGAAAAATTACACCTATCCGTGAAAAATTTTCACAAATAAAATTCATTTATCACTTCATGCATATATTCGTTTTTTTGAAAAAAAATTCACATGGAAAACCAAACACGGCAACTAGTTGGTTCGGAGGACGCCGCAGCAGCAGCAGACGAGCCGCGTGGCGTCTCCGGCGGCCGGGGCGCGGCACGGTGGCCCACAAGCGTCCGGATGCCGGGCCCTTGCTCTGCCCGCACACCACGCTGGACCCGGACCGCGAGTAATAAAACCACGGTGGGGTATACTGTGTTAGTATAAAATTCGTGCGTACCATGAGGACCAGGTTGGGTCTACAGCGTGCTCCCGCAACGCCGACATGTGGGGTCGTCGGAGGGTCAAAACTAATTTTCTTTACAAAAAGCTAAAATCTGAATTTATTTTTTCAATTGAGGAACACTTCTCATGATTTTTTCCCCCCAGGGAAACATCATGGTCGGCCTCTTAGGCAGGCAGCTCCACTACACCTGTGGGCCGGCCTTTCTGCAGCAAGAGAAAGCTAACGAGAGCCCACACACATCTCATCTATTGAGAATGGGCCTGAAGAAGAATACTAACGAGAGCCCATGACATCACATAGCAGCGGGCCTGTAATATTCATATCCCAAAAAATTGGAGATGCGGGGTATCGATCCCCGTACCTCTCGCATGCTAAGCGAGCGCTCTACCATCTGAGCTACATCCCCGCGGTGGGTGCTTGACAGAGTACAAGCTTCTTAATATGTAAATAACGGTTGCCGAGACTACTCTTCTATTCCGATGGGCTCCAAGCCAACGGTAGTCTATTATCAATGTACCCAGGAAGCCGGACGTGTTGATGGGCATGCGGTCGTCGATGCGATAGACGGCCCTGCGGTGGCGCGGCCGGGGTACCAGCTGATGTCGGCCGGCAAACTCGTGCTCGCGGGCGAAAGGCCACGACGCGCTCCGCCACCAGGTCGGACGGAGTCGTCGTGCTCCTTCGAACGAACCTCACCGACCGCTTGAAGATGGGTGACCCGCGAAATGAACCCCAGCGTCGTCCAGCTCCGGGTCCCCGGCCGGCGGCGAGCACCAGCACCCTGGCGTCACCTTCGCTCTCCGGCGTCGTCGTGACGACCATCATCCCGACGACGTACGTGCACCGTGCACGGCCGATCGAGCCGTTCCCCCACAGGGAGCTCGATCCCGTGCGCGCCCGTGACCGTGAGCCCCAGCCTGCAGGGAACGCGTCGACGGCGACGACGCGGCTCAGCGAGGTGGTGCTGATCACGAGGCCGCGGTCACACCGGGGCAGGCCAGCTTGCTGGGCACGCTAGCTGTGGTCGAAGCGCGTGGCCACCTTCATCCGGATCCCGACCAGCCGCCGTGGCGTTGGCCACAACGGCCAGGAGCTCGCGCTCCGACGCCGGGAACGCGCGCGGCCGCCGCGGCGCGGCACGTGGACTGGTACGGTCCGGCAACGCGGCGTATAGGCGTTGGTCACGGACTCACGGCGCAGCCGTCCGCCGCCGCGCCGACGCCACATCGGCGTCGGACTGACTGCATCGCCATGGCGACGATCGTGATGGCTACGAGGAGGCCATGCGTGGGCATTGCTCTTTGGGCGCACTATAGTAGGTCTCAGGTCTGTGCTATGGCTGTACCTGTACGTGACAAAAAAAAATCTTGCTGACGTACAGGCACAGCAAATTCGACGATTTAAAGACTAAAACACAACATTTTTTTACAACATCATCAGTTCGATGCAAAGAGCTAGCACCTAGCAGAAAAGCATTAGATTTTCGTGCCCTAAAGGCGTGCGTCCGCCATTTCCAGCGAGTAGCAGCACTTGGTGAAGGTATCCATGGCGCGGCTGAAGAGGGGCACGTAGGCGTCCACGCTCCTGTCGCCGGAGAAGGAGCGCACGACGAAGACGGAGCCCTCCACCGGCAGGTAGCTGGGCATGAAGAAGAACGGCGGGCCGGCGCCGAAGTCCAGGTCGTAGAAGGGCGCGTGCAGCAGGCTGTCCACCTCGACGTCCGGGCTGTACACGGTCTCCGCCGCGTCGGCCGCGGGCACCAGCCGCTCCTCCTCCACCGCCCCGGAGCTCGCGAAGTCGATGAACGACCTGAAGTAGCCGTCGTCGACGCGCGCCACCTCCCGGGACAGGAGCTCCACGGCGAACCGGAGCGGCCTGGACAAGAGCTCCCCGGCGGTGGCGGCCGGCCGCGCCCACAGCACCACGTTGCCGGCGTACCCGTCCGGCACCCGCGGGCGGCGCATGCGCGCGCGCCCGTCCACCGCGACGCACAGCCTGGTGACCTCGCGCGCCTCGAGCCCGCGCGCCGCCGTGATGCACCGCCACAGGTGCGCCGCGACGCACTGCAGCGTGCTGTACGGCCGCGGCGCCCCAGCCGACGCCCGCGACCTCAGCTCGGCGACGAACTCCTGGCCGAACCGCACCCTCCGCACCACCACCTCGTCGCCTCCGCATCCGGCGACGTCGCGCCTGCCGCCGGGGCTCTCGCCGCGAGCAGGCGGCGGCTTGAACTCGACGCCGCGGTGCTCGAACGCGACGCGCGGCGGGTCGCGGGGCACGAAGAGGGACGCCCTGCCGTGTGCCGGGGCGGGGTCGAACGCCGCGCCGCGGGTGGCCTGGCCCCACGCGAGGAGGAAGTTGCAGGCGGCGCGCCCGTCGGCGACGGCGTGGTGCATGGTGTGGCCGACGGCGAGGGAGCCGCACGCGAACCGGGTGAGCTGGACCAGCAGCAGCTCCTCGGCGCCGTCGCCGTCCGGGTGCAGGCGCAGCACCTCGGGCGCCGGCTCCATCGGCATGACGGCGCCGAGCGCGACGTCGGCCGTCGCCTCGACGAGCCGCGCGCCCGCGTCGGTGAGCAGGATTGCGCGGCGGTCGGCGGCGTCGGCGCCGAGCCGCCCCGCCCACTCGCGGTACTCGGCGAGCGCCCGGGCGAGCCCCGCCGCGAGCGCGGCGTTCGGCGGCGCCGGCGGGCGGAAGAAGTTGATGCCCGAGATGTACAGGTCGTAGTTGGCCTTGTCGAACACCGTGAGCGGGATGGCGGCGTCCGCGGCCGTGGACGGAGCGCCGCCGCCGGCGCCACCGCGGGCGGGCCTGATGGCCTTGGACGACTGCACCGTGATCTTCATGTGGCGACGACTGTGTGCACGCGTTCTGGATGTGCTGGTGAAAACGTGGACTATGCATGGATGGTGCCATGATGATATCATTAGCTGGTGAAACCGTGTAATTGCACTGGACATATTTGGACATTAATAGCGCCAAGCAAGAGACAACCATGCTCATCAAACTGTGTAATTTCCTTTTCTATAAGCTTTTTGGGTCATGGTCAGGTGCGTTGTACTAAAACTCCTTTTTTTCTTAATGAAATACCTGTCCAGACAAAATTCTTGAGAAAAGATAGTTCCTTCTAGGACTTTTTTGGGGATCTTTCTTCACCTTTTCTTTAGATTTGGTTGTTGATAGGTAAATTGTGTCGTCGTGTAAGTAGTTTTATTGTCCTTTCTGCCTTTTTGTTGGATTTGTGCTACCCAGCTCAGGTCTATCTTTTTCTTCATCAACATAGCATGCATCTCTTTTGCTAGTTCATTTAAAAGAAACTAGCATATTAATCCTAGGTTTGTTACGAGTAATATTATAGACCTGCGTCATACCATCAACTTTATTAACTTTGTTTTCTTCATTCACTTCATGTACAGGCACAGGCTGTGCCGTGATTGATTGATTTGTTCGGGTTCTATTAGGATTCATATTGATTTGTCTGGACTCCGATTGGAATTATTCCGATTGACGGACTAAGAAAATATTAATTGCTTTAGAAATAGTAGAGGTATCTTGCAACAACTCATATATATGTGTGCTATGTAACTTCACAACTAAAAACAGGCTACCATGTGTTTCAGGAAAGTATTTGGTGGACACGAGGGCAGGTGCGCACAACATTGTTGAGTGACTCGTGGATCTGGTTATAGGACACACTAATTAGTTAGTGCTCGCATAGTGCGACTAGTCTCCACTACATCTACTATGTCACGGAAAGCTGCTGCCGCACATGCAAGATGAGCGATTGGATCGCAACATGGGCACCTGCCGCCGTGTTCATAAAATCCACTCTCTCGTGTGTTTCGACGAGATCAATGATTTTATGACTGAATTTATCTATTACTGTAATGGTGAGGGGCCGGGATAAAACAGGCTTGGATCCGGATGTTGATTGAAAAAAAAGGAAAAGAATGTATATTACTGGATTTGCTGATCATCTAATGGGTTAGATTAATACAAAGAGTGCATGCGGTGTCGAAGTGGCAATGCATTTCTGTGATTGATTTGCACGTCAAAGATCAAATTAAAGCTGGAGCGCCGGGCACCGGCGGCGCCAGCGAGTGGCAGCAGCTGGTGAAGGCGTCGACGTTGCGGCGGAAGAGCGGCACGTGCGCGACCACGCCGCCGTCTCCGGCGGGCCGCCGGCACGAGGAAGGGGCGCCCTCCACCGGCTGCAGGGTGCTGTAGGTGGGACTGTGGGAGCGAAGAGGAACGGCCTGCCGGTGCCGAAGTCCAGGTCGCAGAACGGGATGCCCAGCACGCTGTCAACCTCGAGGTTGGTCCGCATGGTGTACCTAACCCCATGGCGAAGGAGCTGCAGTGGAACCGCGTGACCTGGACCAGCATCATCTCGCCTCGACCGCTGCGCCGCTGCCGTCCTCGCAGTTCCGGTGCAGCCTCACCGCCTCGGGCCCCACCCGCCGCGGCATGACGGCGGCGAGCGGGACGTCCGCCGGCGCCTCCACGAACCGCTTGCCGGGGGTCGTTGAGGTTGAGGATAATGGCGCGCCTGCCGGCGGCGGCGCCGATGGTGACGAGCGACCGGCCCACACGAAGTCACGGTACTCGGGCAGCATCCTGGTCAGCCCGGCCTCCAGCGCTACGGCGGGTGGAACGCGAACACGCTCGGAAAGTACTCTTCGTGGATCACCTCGTCGATCACGGTGACCGGGACAACGGCGGGCGCCGCCGCGTCGGAGCTTCTTGCCCGGAGCCGTAAGCCGCGGCTTGAC
Source organism: Panicum virgatum (assembly GCF_016808335.1). NCBI lineage: Eukaryota > Viridiplantae > Streptophyta > Magnoliopsida > Poales > Poaceae > Panicum > Panicum virgatum. Next base: position 50,039,983 of record NC_053152.1, read on the forward strand.
TTGCCTGGAGGAGCGCACAGTGACCTTCATCCTCGCTCCGATCGAGAAACACGCGGTACGTTGGCGGACGGCCGACGGGAAACTTAGCTAGCTAGGGCAAACGAGCAGATGATGATCCGATACGGTGCCCATTTTCTACTGGGATGCTGGATGCCATAGGCAGGTTAGGTGACGCGGCGAAACGGGTCGGATGGCACCGAGCTGCTGGTTCGTGGACGAAGCTTTCCTTTTTTCGGGGAAAAGCCCTTCGCACTCGTGGTACTTTAAATCCATTCTTTAAAAAGAATGTTTTTGTCTGATCATCAAGATTCTCTCCTCTACACCTAGTTTTGCTGCACACATTCATCCTCTATACCAACTACCATCTGCGGGGTCCACACGGCAAAATTCTTTTCTTTTTTTTCTTCCTCCCTCCCCACTCTCTCTCCTCACTCCCTACCTCCTCTCTCTCCCACCCGACCCCTCCCCTGTTCCGTGCGGGCGGTGTCTGTGGGCGCACGCATGGGCGGTACGCGGCCGCGGCGGGGCGGAGCACCGGCGGCACAACTCGGCTCGGCTCCGGCGGTCCCGACCGCGCTGCTTTGGTAGCGTCGGCGGACATGGCCGCGACCAAGGTAGCGATGCCGCCAAGCGCGCTCCTCGCATTGCCGCCGCATCCCTCGTCCACAGCACCCACGCCGTTGCTCGCTGTCAAGACCGCAGTGCCGCACGTGTCCCACGGCGCGGCGTGGCTCCTATTCTCTCCCCGCTCCGGCCGTTGCACACCCTGCCCTGTCTTCGACCCTCCTCTGTCCCTGCCCCGGCGAGCGCACACGGGGACGGCGGCGGGGCGGAGCGGAGCGGAGCGGCGGTGGTGGCGCGCACGCGAGGCCGGCCACGGCGAGGCTGAATGGCGGCGCGCACGCGAGCGGCGGGAGCGCGGGAGGGCGACGCGCACGCATGCAGCCGAGCCGGCGAAGTGTCGCGCAACCGCGATGGAGGAGCGGCCCGGCCTCAAGCTCGCCTCCCCCCTTATGTTGTGGCGCCCATGGTCAGCGGAGGAGCGCGCCAGATCCCGGCGTCCGGCGGTGGCTGTTGACGGCCATTATTTCACGTTCTGACCGTCAACTTCTCGGGAATAAAATGTGCTTTGCACTATGTTCCATGTATATTTTATTTAATTCTAATAAGTTCCACAAGTTTTGGATGAGCTGTGACTACAGGATATCACAGTCCAAAGATGGTCGAAAACGGAGAAAATTCAGGCCGCCGGCCTCAACCGTGCCGGGCGGCCTGACACCTCAACATACATGGGTGCGTCCTTGTTACAGAAGTAACGTGACATGCTCACAATACCCCTAAACCAGGGATCGGCCCTTGATTCAGTCGGTAGACCCGGAAGGCATGAGGATTAACCAAAGGACCCACAAGTCAGCGCCCAGATCATCAAACGTCGGTGGTACCCAACCCAGGAGCAATATAGAGCGTTGATTTACAACATCGGCGAAATGGAGGGCCAACAGGCCCCGGAGGCAGGCCGCCCGGCCTAAGGAAACGGTCTTTGGACCGAGTACCCAACTTACCGACCTCCAGGAGCAATCAGAGACGTCCAGGAGAAGGCGATGGCCAGATGGCCACATCCCCACACCGGCCGCCCTAGGGGAGGCCGGCCGGCCCCACTTGGAAGCCCCTAAAGCTCGGTCTTGGCGTGGAAGTTAAGCTCAACCGCCATACCTGCTTACACCTGACGCCAACTCCTTTACCGACCCTGAAGCACTATAAATACTATAAATACTATAAATAGGCTTCATCCTCACTTGTACACACACCAAAAGGAGTTCTCTCTTCTCTCATTTCTAGAGGAGAATTAGTAGTTGGGAGTTAGAGTCGAGTCGAGCTTGTCTCGGAGATCCGAAGTTGTCATCGGAGCTCGGTGAAGAGGTGGTGGCAAACATGTCATATGGTCTTCTAAACAACACTTTAACCATTTATTTATCATATATTATATCACTTACAATTATAAACTTATAATCATTGTTAACTATATTGACTACGAATCCAATCATATAAAATTTACATTATAAAAATAAAAATAATAATCAAATTATTGGTCAAAGATGGAAAGATTTGAATCTTGATATGCGTGTGTGCCTTATAAACATGAAAGAAGGGAGTAATTGTTAAGACGACATGAATCAACTAGTGACATGCTCATCCTAGAAACAATTAGGAATCCTTAAAAAGAAGCGAAAGCAACACGGAAAAGAACGGTAAGAAAAAACCTGCGCAAAGAGAAGCCAATCTACTCGAGCAAAGCTAGCAACAATTATATTTAATAAAGCATGCGAAAATTCGACAATGATTAGTAAAGCCCAAAGTCAAACAGAAAGAAGCCTTAACCAAAAAGGCAAAGCCGATAAAAAAAGCTCGCCAACAAAACTACAACTAAAAACTATAAACGAGTCCCACCAAAAAAGAGAGAAAAACTTAGAGCCAACTTTCAAAACAAACCTCAACTAAGCATGCAAAAAGTTAAGAACAAAAAGTTAATTAACTCAAGTTAACTAAGCGTGCATCGCCACAGTAATCCGATAATATGCTGTCCCGCCGGTTGTTAAGCCCACACATTAATAAGCCGCTAAAGTAACCAGCGCTACAGTAATTAGATGCTACAGTAACAACTCCCTCACAAAATCAGCTGGAACTAGTCCAGCCCAGCCATTCAGTTCAACCGAACAAGGGCAATATCAAAACCTGGTACTAATTAATCAAACCTAAAGAGCAGGAATTAAATAGCTAATAGGCTTGAGCTTAAGGAAAAGGAACAGTACTTACCTGCTCACGGGCGGAGGTGCACACGGGCCACCAGCAGGCCGCCCTCGTGCGTCACCTGCACAGGCCAGATGGGCTGGCAGCCGGCCTGCAAGCAGGGATGGGCTGCCGCCCAAGGAGCAGCCAGTTCGGGCAGCTGGGCCGCTCAGCTCCCTCGTGGGCTGGGCCCTGCTGATCGCGCCCATTTGACATCATCCTTGTTGCTGGGCCTGGGTCGATCGGTCTATCTCTTTGGCGGCAACTGTTGCATAGAGAGCGCGGTTTGAAATTTAATTTGGGCCGAGCAAAGCGAAGCGACTGCCCCCTCGGCGGCTAGCTTCTGCTGGGCTGCTAGGCCCGCCCGATTTGCACTGGGCTGTCGTCGCCATGAGAGGAGCCCAGAGATGGACGGGGAGAGGAGCCCAGCCCAACGCAGGAAGCACGGGCGGTTTTTTTTTTCGTTTTTTTACAAAAATATATTTTCGATTTGGAAATTTCAGGAATATACCCCGGCCGCCCAGCTGCAGGTCGGCCGGACCTGGCCGCCCGGCAGCGGGGCAGTAGGGGCATTTCTGAAAAAAATTTCACGGAGAAAATTGCTCGTAGGTCCCTGGGGGCCGGTCGCCCGGCAGCGGGGCGGCCGGCCCCCCAGGCCGCTCGGCTGCAGGGCGACCGGATCTCCCACCCTTATATAAGGGTTGACTAGTCCCCCCACCCCTCATTTGCATCACTAAAATTCCAGAAACCAAGAAATTAGAGGGAGGGAGGGAGAGAGGCGAAGCCCTTCTGGATTTTCGAGTCAGCGACTGCAGGTAACCAAAATTCTTCTATGCTTTACAAATAAATTATGTTGTAATTATTTTTGTTGAAATAGTAGATTAGCAATCAATTTAATATCATGATTGTGTGTCCAAATATGTCGAGCAAGCTTCGTTTTCAAGTTCATTATGGAGTAGATCTATCAGCTTTTGAATGAATAGAGTGCGGAATAGATAAACTATTAGAGATGAGTTTTGGTTCCATACGCAAATGGCTTCATGAGATATTCAATGTAAATTCAAAGACTCATTTCCTAACCGTTCAGACTGTGACGAATTAGGAAAGTGAAGGGGATTTCTGGGAGTTGATGCTTATAGCAAACACTGAAGAATGGCGGACTTACATGCAACAAGCTTTTGACCGCGGGTGGCCTCTTGCAATGCTAATTCAGATTCACCAGAAGGCAGCCCATTTCGATGAAGGGTCAACAAGTACATCATCTCATATAAACCAAGCAGTGGAACAAGAAAATGAAGATCAGAACATGCATGTCACAGAACCTGAGCCGCAAGGTATAGCTGATCAGGTAGGAGAAAAAGAAGATCAGAACGTGCATGTCATTCAACCTGAGCCGCAAGGTTTAGCTGATGAGGGGGAGCGGATACCTGGAATAGTGGAAGCTGTACAGAATGAAGACCAAGAGGCTCGAATGATGGAAGAATGTGGGGACTCATTAGACGATGAGGACTACCCGTTGCTAGGTGAATGGTGAGACAAGGGTTTTGGAAATCCAGTGATACAGGATATTAGGAGTAATGAGTACGAATACAGAGAGAATGAGGTTGTGTAGGGGGCAAAGTATCCTAGCATTGAAGCTGTGAAAGATGCTGTGAAGCTTTGGGCTATATCGTTGAGGAAGGAATTCAGAGTTGTGAAGCCTAGCAGCAAAGAATATGAGGTGAAGTGTGTCAATGACGATTGTACATGGCGAGTACATGCCTACAAGGGTAAGTACAAGACACACTGGGAGTGTTCAATTGTTACACCACATACATGTAGATTAACTGCTGTTGCGCAAACTCACCGTAACATCACATCCACTTTCGTGGCCAAGAAGATGTATGGGGTGATTCTGGACAAAATTGATTATGAGCCAAAATTGATAATTAGGGACATCGACGACTTCGGACTCCAGAATCAGCTCGTACGTCCCGTCAGCTAGAACAGTCGTATCTATATGTGATGCAAGAAACGGTATTACAATCATACACACTTCGCGATAAATTTGCAGTCTAAAACATAACTTATCATATGGGAAATTGTTTATAGAGCAGTTATTTAACATTTCTTACTACATAAAACAACATGATTAACCTCATAAGACAACTTGACTATCATCACAAAGTTTTAGTTGGTTCACATAGCATGTAAATCATGGTTTGCTAAGAATTAATCAACTCAGTACACAACCAGTATTTAAATTCAGCAAAATTACTTCAAACAGAAAGTATAAAGAGCAATCTATCTTGAAAATTTCACACAATTTCATGCAGCCAATTATTCATAATAAAACATTTACTCAGACAGCACCTAGAACAAGATTAAATTCTACAGACCAAACTAAAGCAAATCAGAAGCTATAAATTTAACAGGATATCGATACAGAGCTAGCACAGCTACTGTAAATTTTTCATGATTTTATCTGCAGAATTAATTCTAAGAAAATAAATAAAACATACAGCAACATATCAAGATTCATTTTTAATTTTCGTTCTAAACATGAACTTATGCTCAAACTTCATGGACAAGCTGTTTTATTCAAAATATACACTCAGAAATATTTACATGATTTATCATGAACAGAAATTATTTATATGATTTAATCTATGTAGGAACTCATAAATTTATAACTTAAGATGAATAGAGCTTTAAGCTCTCAACTTTTTACTATAGCTAACATGTAAACAGTTATATCTAGCATAAAAATTAGAGCTTCACAAAGCAACAGAATCATGCTCAAATAATTATCATGAATATAATTAGCATATAACCAAACCTAAGTCATAGCTTTTAACATAGGCATGTACTAGAGTTCATATTTTGACATAAGAACACACATGATAAGTAGAGTATCTCTGCCAAAAGACACACCCAGCATAGCTATGGAACTCAAGTTATAAATAAAAGAGCATTTACAAAGTATTTAACATACACATAAAAATATGCAGTGACAAGGCAAAGCCCTTTTACAAAGTGATAGAGTTCTAAACATAGAATCCATGGCCACTGGTTTCATAATTTTTGGATTTTTCTAGCATTTGTTAGGAATTTTCAAAGTTCAGCCTAGAAACAAAAGGAAAAGGATTGAAAACTTGCAGATAGGTCCCTAGAAAGAAAAAGAGACTTGCAAAATGGCCCTTGGCCGAATTCAGAGAAGAGGGAGGGGTTTTGACCGCCGATTCCGGCGAGGCTCATCGCCGGCGGTGAGGGTGGATGGGCTGGGGAGCTTTAGGGCGCCAAGCGCTATCTGCTAGTGGTGTTGGGTCGAGGAGGAGGCGGCTGGAAGAGGTTCGTCGACATGCGGCGGCGCGGCGGTATGGAGGAGCTCGATGGCGAGGGGGCTCTAGTGGAAGATTGGAAATGAGGAGAGGCCGGTGAGCTGCGCGAGAGTGAGGTGGAGCTAGGGGTGGGGTCTGCGCGGGCGAAGCGGCCATGGAGGAGCGGGGCGACGGAGAGCTCAAGCTCGCCGGCGTTCGGGCAGGCGGTGGTGGCGTTCTGGAGGTTTGGGGCGGGGAACTGGCGAGGGAATGAGGGGATTGGGATGCGGGGGTTCCCATGGTGCTGAAGCGCGTGAGAGGAAGGGAGCCAGGGCTCTTCCTCGAGCTCGCCACGGTGGCGGCGATGTGGCGGCCGCGCGGACGGTCGGGGCAGCGTGGCGAGGTAAGGAGGGCTACAACGCGGGTGGGAGTGGGGCCAGGGGGTTGCGGGGGTGCCGCGTGGGGCGGTGGAGCAGCAGGAGGTGGCCTCCCGGCCTTCCTGAGCGGCGGCAGCGCCGCTCTGTGCCGGCGGCAGAGGAAACAGAGAGAGAGGAGGAAGACGACAGGCTGGACCTGTTTGTAATTTCAGAAAAGTTTAGGGGTCCTACTATAAAACAAAAATAACTCCTAAACTAGGGCTCAAATGAAAAAGTGCCCAACATGAAAGTTGTTCAACTTTTCAAGATCTACAACTTTGATGTTGTGCAAAAATTGATTTGACCAAAGGTTGAGAAGTTATTTTGAAAACATAGAAAGTATTTTGAATTTAATGGACTTTTGTCTTTTCCAAAACAAATTCACCTTAATTTTAGACTAAAAAGTAAAATTTCCTGCTATGTAATGATTACACTAAATTTTACAAAGAAACCCTCCACAAAAGCAACATTTACCCATCCTATTCAAATTAAATTATAGGAAGGACCTTGCATCAAATCATATTTACACAATTAACCTTATATTTTTAAAATAAGACCCTTGTTCAAGCAAATTAAACACATGATGCATAAAATAAATGCAGTTCTACTGTGCAGACACCTAGGGTATCACATCTGCCTCCAAACCTCTTGTAGCTTATCTCCCTGAATACAAATATCTTTATTCCCGAAGTGGGAATAACAAGTTTGTATTTTGTCACGGCCTCGGGCCGATCTAGCTGCAGCAGGCGTCGACTAGAAGCTCTAGGAGATCTAGGAAGCAAGCATGCAAGCCCAAGTCGTTTATATAAAGTACTCGAGTTGTAATGTCGAGTAGTTGTACTGTGTCGAGTACTTATCCTTGTTTTGGAATGTAATCCTAGTTAAGGAAAAGAGTATCGAGCAGTCGACTAGGGATGTGAGTGTTTTCTTTTTCCAGAATGTAATCTCGGAAAAAGGAATGTCTTTTTAAAATCCCATTTTTTCCACAATTTGCAACGGACTGTTGGCCTGTTGGGTGCTTTACCATACTGCCACCGTTATTATAAAATGAAACGGTAACTTAGGTTTTACCCCACCGGCCGCCATTTGTTTTACTGCTTTAGATCTGTCTTCGCTCTCAAGCTCCTAGATCCAAAAGTCTTGCTCCTTGTCGTTCCCCATCCTCCTCCTAGGGTTTTCACCAGTTTATGCGCATGAAGCGTTCTGTAGATTTCCGGATGGCACCCAAGAAAGCGACCAAGGGGAAAGGTGCGGCTGTGGAGCCAACCCGCGATGAGGAGTGGAACACAAGTAAGTGTTCCCAATCTGACTTGGAATCTCTAGTGTCGCTAGGTATTTTAGTTCCCAGATCTATTATTCAATGACATCCTGCCTTGGGTTCAGATCATCCGTATGAAAATACGGGGGAAGTTGTTGCTTTCACCTCATACTTGGAACGAGGATTGGGGTTTCCTTGCTCTTCTTTCTTTTCTGAACTGATGTGCTATTACAGGATCCAATTGCATCATCTGACCTGAAATTCCTTTATTCATATCTCCATCTTCATGCATTTATGCGAAGCTTTTCTGGGCATCGAGCCCCATTTTGAACTCTTTCGCTTTCTTTTTCATTTGAAACCGCAGCCCAACAGATTCGTCTTAGATGTAGTAGGGGGCGCGGGTCTCCAACTTAGGCAAAGAAAGGATAGAGTGTATATCCCTTGTGACCTTAGTAATAAAGTAATCAAATGGAAACCTAAGTGGTTCTATGTCGAGAACTAGTCGAGAAGTTTTCCATCCATTACTCCCGGCCCTCCAATCCAATGGCCCGAGTGGAATAAAAAACCAGTCAACGAGAGTCAGATCTCTGAACTGCTCGAGCGAATTGCCGTTCTGAGGCAGAATGTGTTGACTAGGGAAGCAGTTATGTTTGACTGGATGAAGTGAGGAATCCAGCCATTGCAGGCTCGGGAATCGTTTGGATTTCAGTATCAGGGAACAACTGATCCATCCAGATACTCGAAGGAAGAGATCTCGGATGATGTAGCACTCAGTCGAGTACAACGACTGTTAAAGAATGTAAAGAAAATCCCAGTTGTTCCTGGTACATTTTCTGCTGCGAATCCGCCGAAGCAAGTACTTGATAAGAGTAGTCGATACATAGAAATCGAGTACTTTACCATAGTGTAAATCTGATAGGATTTGCTTTATGTAAGAAGACGTGGATCGCTTTAAGAGTAGTCCTTCACTACCAGGCATTTATTCGCCCTTTTGTTCTTCCAATTTCCTCGATCTGTCAATCAAATCTTAGTATGCTCATATGAAGTTTGATATAAACAGTACTAATGTCTAGACTTGGATGTGCAGATGAGGCAGCGTCTGGGGAAAAGAGTGATGGGGAGCACAGCCCCACTCCAAGTGCTGATACCCAATCTGTGCAGCCTAGGAGTACTCGAACTGCGGCCAGGAAGCATCGCGGTTCCTCCCAAACTACTAGCGTTAGGTAAGTAACTAGTGATTTTGCAATCGAGTACTTTCTATTTGTCGATTTGCAAGTTTTGATTTGTGTTTTTGCTTTCCCAAGTCCGGCGGCGAAGATGCCACGGACCTCAGCATCTAGGGATGATACTACAGTGGAACAGACAGTCCCCTCCACCACAGTGGACCCGTCGAGTGGGATCGGGGCTACTCATTCAGTGAATAGTTCCGATGTAAATAAGACCATCGATGCGGGTAAGCTGGCCGTGATCGCAAAGCCTGCCCGCAAATTTGGCATCAAGGGGTTTGCCCTAATAAGAGCTCCTGCGTAAGTTCTTTTGGAACTTGTATGTGTTGGATCTATTTTGAATCTAGTAGTTTGTAACTACTTTGTCTTTGCAGAGATGCGGTCCTGGGAGAGGATGTGGTGGCTGAGAGCCACTCAGTCTCTCAATCGGGGTTGGAGAAGCCCCCGAGCACTCCTGAGATGAGTGCTCAAGATGCAGAAACATTGGCCAACTCCATGCTTCTGGATTCTCCCTTACCGAACTTGGAGAAGGGTAATGATGAAATCCCAGAAGGTGACGGAAGCAGCAAGCTTCTAGGAGGAGAGGGTGAGAAGCTTCCTGAGGGAGGCGATGATAAACAGCCTGCGGAGACCCCTGTAGGTTAGCTTGTAGGAAAGGTATCCTTTTATTTGCCCTTAGTGTGATTATGTAGCTTGTTCTTCCTTTAGATTCCCTAACCACAGGGAATGTTGCAGGGAAAATTGAAGATGTGCCCAAGAAGGCTGTTGCTGAGGTGGTGGCGAGTACTTCCCAAGTCACATCGGGAAGTAATTTGCCAAGAGAGAAAGTGGAGCTAGCTGTCAAGCTGCTGGAGGTAAGTAGTCGAATGTTTCGAGTACTTTTAGAATAGATCGAGTAGTATGCTGATCTTTTGTTTTGCAGGAGGCATTGGGACGAAAAGGTGTCCAGTCTCCAGATGAGACAGAGCTGAATGCTCTCAAGGAGAGGGTTAAGACACTCTCGTCTGAGAAGACTGCTCTTGGGGGGAAGCTGAAGAAGCTTTCCCAATCTAAGAAAGGTTAATCTTTAGCATTTGATATGCACTCGACTAGTAGATCCGCTTGGTGTTTATAAGATTTTATTTTTAATCGAGTACACAGCTTGTGCCAAATCTTTAGAGATTCAGGAAAGCTTGGTACTAGATTTAAAGATTCCTATGTACCAAAACACAGATGAAATAGAGAGGCTCAAGAAGATCAAGGAGGACTCTGACCGAGAGATGGAAGGAGCCTTGAAGTAGCTCAAGACCTTATCAGAGTCCCGAGACTCGACGCAGCGTGAGCTCATGGAACAGAAAGAAGTCAGAGATGCCGCCCTGGAGGTGACCGAGGCCATGGAAATCCCACAAGAGGATGGAGATGAGCCACTCACGCTGGCTGGGAGGCTTCGCAGGGTGCCTGGAGCCTTCGAGAGGTTTGTTTCCCATATTACCCGCCCGTGCATGGGTCACGTACTTGGGTTGGTGAAGTCTTATTGGCCAACCACTCGTCTGGATGCCCTTGGACGAGGAGCTAAAGCTGACTGTACGGAGGATCAGTTTCGTCAGTATTTGGTGGAAACTTCCTGGGTGGCTAATCAGATAGTAGAGTCCTTGAGCAAGGCTGAGTCTCCTTGATCTTTTCTTGTAATTGGAATGGCATGTGGGCCGGTAGTACTGTGAAACAAATACTGGATATTTGTTGTAATGTTAAGTACTTGTTAGGATTGTGGAATCCCTTGATGTGTCGAGTAATTGTACTCGACGGTCCTGAGTGTAGGCAGCATCGTGCCCACTCAGTTATAATAGTAGATACGATGCATTGTATCCGTAGGTGCCTTGGGAGGCAGAGTATACTCGAATAAGATTGAGTTTGTATGGTTCTGAACTAAAACCATGGTGCTGGCCGGTTAGGATTGAATCCCTTGAGATTAACTAAGTGGGAATAGCACCATAAGAGAGAAAAAGTCATAGCTTATTGTTAATTTCCCTTTTTGGAGGAAATTTTTTCTATTAGCATGCAGCTAATATGGACTTTGTTGTCCAATCAAGGAAAAACTCTTATTGAGTACTTAGGAGGTATAAGAAGTTTCTTGATAGATAAGGAGACAGGCAGCTCTCGACAACTACTCAGAATGCTAAGGGAGAACAGGAGTTCTTTTTGTATCTCAAGCAAGCGGGTAGTACCCGTCAAGTACTTGAGGCAAAAAGATTCTGTAACAGAGATTCCCTTAGTAAACTAAGCAAGTGGGAAACTTGTGTCAACTTATTTTAGAGTATCAAGAACTTATCTGTACTCCTTAAGTGGTTTTCGTAGTTGATCAGTTAGGATAGACCTTGTTTGGTTACCCAGATAGTATGCAACTATTTTACGAAAATGTCCCAAACTACTCGATCATATCGAGTAGTATGTCCTATTAATGGACTGGATTGGTTTCTAGAATAGGACTGTTAGGATTGAACTCCGTCGAGTTAACCAAGACGTGAATATTCTAGAAACATCCCAAACTTACTCGAGCAGAGCGAGTAAGGTGTCCTACCTGAAGACTGGAGTAACTCTAAGGCAAGTCTGTTAGGTACTAACCCCGTCGAGTTGTCCAAGATGAAGGTGCCGAAAGAGTATCCAAGACCTACTCGAACCAGTGAGTAGGATGTCCTTTAACCAAGGACTGGAGTAATCCTTAAGACAGAACTGTTAGGTACGAACCCCGTCGGATTGCCCAAGACGTAAATGTCGAAGGGATATCCAAAACTTACTCGAGCGAGGCGAGTAAGGTGTCCCTAAGGACTGGAGTAATCTTTAAGACAGAACTGTTAGGTATGAACCCCGTCGGGTTGCCCAAGACGTAAATGTCAGAAAGATATCCAAAACTTACTCGAGCGAGGCGAGTAAGGTGTCCTTTTAACTAATGACTGGAGTAACTCTTAGGGCAAGTCTGTTAGATACTAACCCCGTCGGGTTGCCCAAGATGAAGGTGCCAAAAGAGTATCCAAGACCTACTCGAGCAGGGCGAGTAGGGTGTCCTACCGGAGGACTTAGAGTGTCTTTTAGGATAGAACTGTTAGGTACGAACCCCGTCGGGTTGCCCAAGATGTAAATGTCAAAAAAACACTCGGGTGTGAATCATGAAAAACTACTCGATAGCTGCTCTAATGCTGAGCGAGGCTTTCGAGATGGGGTATTGGTCGTGTGAGCGAGAGCCAAGTAGTCGATATAGAAGAAATCAACTTTATTTGGATTTGTCGAAATTACAATAACTGTAAAGTGACAGACTCTGACTCTTAAGACCTACCCCTTGCTCATTGGACGTGAGCATTGGTTTACATGACTAAATAAAACTTATTCGAAGATAATACTAGTCGATATGGGGGTCAATTAGATTTGGTGTAGAACTAGTCAATGCAGAGGTTGACTAGATTTATTGGTGGAGTCTCTTTCAGGAGAGGTGCCCCAAGGGCCTTGCGGAGTGAGTCACACTGGAAGATCGTGTGAGAGCTCTTTGGGTGGATAAAGCACTTGCGTAGCAGTACTTTGTTGATCCTATTTCCGCTCTGAGATGATTTAGCTTGATGCTGGATGCGTGGTTTACCCTAAGGACGGGTATTGGTGGTTGCCGGCTTGTGCTTTTTGAAGGATGCGGAAGCCTTTGGCGGGATGCGGTAGTTGGAAGAAGGGCTGTATGCCTCGACTTCCTCCCGTTCCTTTCTCCTTGAGATGATGATGTTGCGCGCAGCGCGCCCAATGTTGATCACACTGCGGAGGTCGTAGTTGGAGTAGTCATAGTTGTCGCCTTGTTGTTTTTGCAGGGTGTTAGCGAGGCACTGACGCCTGAATGCCCTCTTCTGGTTGAGCTGGCGACGACGTTCGTAGAGGTCTTCTGTTGGAAGCTGCTCGTCCAGTTGGACGGTGACGGTCGCTGCTGGAGGAGGAGGAGGAGCAGGTAGATCCTCCTTGGTAGTAGTTTGGGCTTCTGTGATTGTAGGAGGAGTAGTTTCCATGTTGTCGGAAAGGTACTCGTTGAAATCATCAGAATTGTAGTCGTCGAGGTTGAGACGCTCTGTGGGATCGCCCTCAGGTTCTTCGGCGATACGAACCATGAGGATTTCACAGCAAAGGCCTTGAACTTCTTGGTCTTGTTTGCTTGAGGACGGGTCTAAAGCTCTGTTGGTAGGGCAGATCCGCTGGCTGTGAGACAGAAGAGTTGGGATCTTGTGCCTTTCTGAGGTGCATTGTCCGTCCTTGCGGCGTTGCATATATAATCAGGTTAGGGAGGGAGTCCTGATCGGACTTGAGGTTCTTAGCCGAGTTGGACTCGACTTGTTTACTATACTAGATTAGGTCGTCTAGCTGTTCCTCCGGATAGGAGGAGTACTCGGATTCGGAGTCGGTTAGCCCACCGATTTTTGAGTATGTATGCTTTGGGTGAGCGAGAAGCGGGATGCCCATCTCTACACGGAGGGCGTTCTCATTCATCCAGTGTAGCCATGATTGAGTGGGAGTCAGCCCCTCAGGCTCCTTGATCCAGGGTCTGTCATAGATTGAATCGCTGGATTGTTCTGGAGCTTTGGCCTTTCCTTTTTTAAGCTTGGCCAGTTCCCAAAGAGCGTCAGCGTGCTCGGTTGGTTTGGTCATAGCGTCCATGAATAGCTCGGTGTTGTCTGACCACTCTTCGAGATCATCGAATGGTTCAAAGTTTTCGAGACCGTTCATGAAGCAATCAAAGTCCTGGTCGAACTTGGACTCGACTGGTTTCGGAGTCCGAGTATGAGCAGGTTTCGGTGAAGGGCTCTGAGGTATCCTGGAGATAGACGGTCCCATCCGAACAAGCCGGGGGTTTGTCTCACCAGCTCCCCCGCAGATTCCTCCTCCCGCTTTCTGCTCTTTATTTTGCAAAGTGCTTTCGGCTACCTTGATACAGTCGGCTAGCTTGGAATTCACCCGATCGATACCTGAGGACATATCACCTGACCTTTTTTGTGGTGGGTTTAACGCTTTGGGGATCTTCCGTGACGTAGATGGGCCGAGAGCAGTTTCTGCAAGTTTGATGCAGTCCTCTATCGATCGTGAAACTTGATCTACTCCGGCGAGTAGTTCTGAGTTTTTGATCCTAGGGCGCTTGATCGTCTTGAGATGAGCCAAGTATTTTCCAAGAGTTTTGGAAAAGTGAGGCTTTTTGGAATCAGAGTTTGTGTCGAACTTGACCGGACCAAGAGTTCGGTTTAGAGTTGTCACTTTTTCCGGGTTGTCTGAGTCAAGTTCGGGTGGAACTCTTTTCTCGTCGAGATCCGCAGACTTGCGGATGCTGGCGAGTTGGGAGCGGGTTTTCGATTTAGGTGAATTAGGCATGACAAGGTGGCTAGAGAAGCCTCCCGTTCCGTCAGCCGTGCAAGCCCAGGAACCGAAAACGAGGGTCGTGCCTTCTGGCACGTTGTTGGTGTCGCTTGATCCGGCTATCGAATCCGCTGATGAACTCGCCGAATCCCCTACCTGGCACGCCAGCTGTCAGTGTTTACCGCCAAGCCTTCTCAGGGATACCCTTAGCAGTAAGGTTTGTAGGTAGGGTTCAGCGGCTCTGGAACTCGATGGTGCAAGGAACACAAAGATTTAGACAGGTTCGGGCCGCGAGTTGCGTAGTACCCTACGTCCTGTGTGGTTTGTATAGCCTTAGGTGTTGATGATTGTTTGGAGGGGGTCCCTGCCCGCTCTTATATATCCGGGGGGACAGGGTTACATGGAAAGTCCTAGCCGAGTACAGTTGGAGTCCTACTTCAACACAATCGGGTAGTTCCCTTTGTACTACAGCTAGTTCTACGCCTATTCAGGTAGTAACAAAAGAGATAAGGTACATCCATAAGCTATCCCTTATTCTAGAACATTCTATGTCTATAAGCAGTCCCGCTGCCCCGGGTCTCACACATTGGACTTCTGGATGTTTTGAGATTCTATTTGTGGCTAGTTGTTATATATATATATATATATATATATATATATATATATATATATATATATATATATATATATATATATATATATATATATATATATATATATATATATATATATTGCCTGTGACGAATGTTGTGATATATACTGTATGTGACATTTGTTATGTCTGCGACATAGGTCTGTGATGGGGTACTTTATATGTGAAAAAAATAAGCTGGGTTTTTTCAATTTGCCGTGTGCCAACCATGGCACACGGCAAAGTGGCCATATAGGCCGGCCTGGTGTCCAAATTTCGCCGTGTGCCAAGGCCAAGGCACACGGCAAATCGTCCAAACTTCGCCGTGGGCCACAACCCACGCGCACGGCAAACAGTCCAAACTTTGTCGTGTGCCAACCACGGCACACGGCAAAGTGGCCGTATAGATCGGCTTGGTGTCCAAATTTCACCGTGTGCCAAGGCCAAGGCACACGGCAAATCGTCCAAACTTCGCCGTGTGTCACAGCCCAGGCGCACGACACATAGTGCAAACTTCGCCGTGCGCCAATGACTAGGCACACGGCAAAACGTCCTAACTTTGCCGTGTGCGGCGGCTGTGGAACACGGCGAAACCTATATTTTTGTCGTGTGCCGTGTAGCTGGTGCATGACAAACCCCTCTTCCGCGTGGCCCCCCCACACCTCTTTTGCCGTGTTCCTAGGCCTTTGGCACATGGTGAGAGCGAAATCTTCGCCGTATGCCTATCCCTCAGCACACTGCGAAGTATTACCAACACCGTCAGTGCGATGCCGCCCCCGTCTGCATGCCTTTTTTCACCGTGCACCCTGTAAAACACACGGCGAAGCTGTTCGCCGTGTGCCCGAAATATGGCACACGGCAAACTCGACCTATGCCGTGTCCGCGGCTGCCGTCAGGTCTTCGCCGTCGGCCACTCTCGGCGATGTTTTCGCCGTGTGCTAGGCTTAATTTGCCGTGTGTCATGCTTTTGACACACGGCGAACACTCGAAATCCGGTAGTGATTGCTGGGAACATATTTCACAATTACTAATTGGATGCTCTTTTTAAGCCTCCAGATAAAGCTATCTAGGATCCTAAGTGTACACTTAAAAGATAGATAAATTCTAGAAATTCTCGTACAAATAAGAATCATCTGATCATCAATCCGACAGCTCAAATCATAATAGTCATTGGATCTGTTATCTTTCCTAACATACACAAACCCATGTGTGACAATGTGTTTACCCATAGTAAACTATGATTGATGTATCCTGTTTTCACACTCACTTGGTGCATGGACACGACATTTTAGTCTGTCCTCTGTCAAATAACTTTTTCAAGAAGTCATCGACCTTTTGAGCAAACTCAATGTACTCTTGGTTGCTCTGTCATCCCTTGTACATCCACTCACGGTCATCCATCCTTTAACATACGAGCGAGTAATTTTAAAACCTATTGCATCTACATGATGTCTAACAATCTCTAATAGGTGAAGATAGGTCCTAATCCCACCTGAGGATGCGTAGATATGGTCAGTTTCCATGTTCTACTCCTATCCGAGATAGAATTTCGGCAGCACCTCCCCGCTGCTCTCCAAATACACGTCCTGGCAAGGAGATTGTGTATCCGGAGAACAACAGGGAGGTGATGCCGAAACTCTGGCTCGGATCGGAGTAGAACATGGAAACTAACCACATCTACGCATCCTCGGGCTGTCCAAAAAATGTGGACAATTCGAAATAGATACGGATATAGATATGCAAAGATCTGCATATCCCAACCGTATCTCTTCCAAACGGGAGACGCCTAGGTTACGTGACCTACAAACATAATACAAAAATAGGGCCTGGGTTGCTTATGCAGCTCACATTGCTTTCCAGCTAAGTGACGAGTCGAAGATGATTCAGTAGCCTCACCTAAAAAAAAACATAATGGTATCAATTGTAAATTTCGAAAGCACCTCCCCTACGGGGGCACTGCGGGGGCAGGGCCGGCCGGGGCACCGTCGGGGCAGCACCGCGGCAGGCCGAAGCGGGGTCGGGGCGCTGCGGGGTAGTGGCGGGGTGCGCCCAGCGGGGAGGGCACCGCGGCGGCGCCGGAGCCGGGCGGGGAGGCGCCGGGAGGGAGCCGCGCCGCGGCCGGGGCGGGGACTCACAGGGGCGGTGCGGGGACACGCCGGGGTGCGGAGCGCCGGGGCCGGGGCGCGCCGCGGCGGCTCCGGGGTGGGGCGGGGACGCGTCGGGGAGGGGGCCGTGCCGGGGTCGGGGTGGGGACTTGCAGGGGCGGGGCTGGGACGTGCCGGCGCCGGGGTCGGGCTGCTGTGTCGGGCCGGGTCGTAAGGGCTGGCGCGTCGGGGAGGGGCCGGCGGTGGTGGGGGAGACAGAGAGAGTGAAGTGAGAGTGAGAGTGAGAGTGAGAGTATGAGTGAAGTGAGAGAGTGAGACAGAAATGCAGCGGGACGAGAAAAGACAAGAGTTCTGGGCTTTGCCGTGTGCCGTAGATCTAGCACACGGCAAAGGCAGCGGCACCGATTGAACCGGACATTAGGCGTCGGTTCGACCGGCCAGGCAGAGGCCAAATCTGTTGACGACATGCTTGCGCAATTGTACCGGTGCATATCTTCAAATCCTCGATTAAACCGGTGCTGAAACTGTATTTTTGATCCAAAATGAGGAATGACCAGGTCCGGTGCAAAAGAGACCTGCAAATAGCACCGGTGCAGAGGCGGCGGTGTAACCGGTGCAGCACCATCTGCATGACTTTGTTATGCCGGCGCCAAGGCTACGGTTCAACCGACGCCAACAAGTTGCACCGACGCCAACAAGTTGCACCGACGCCACAGCGACGGTACAACTGGTGCTTTTAGTTTTTTGTTTTACTACTAAATTGACTTGGAGTTGTTTGCTTCTTTGACTTTTTGAACTTCCAAGTGTTTTTTTTTGAATTTTTTGAGCTCTCTTGAGAAGGATTGAGTAAGTGTGCGAGATTTCTAGGATCAACTCGATTTGGATCAAGCTACAAACTCGAGAACCCCTCTTAATTGTACGGTTAAGAACTAAAAGGTGTCTTTCAGCATGTTTTTGTATGTTCAGTCGCGTATACGAAACCCCATCAAATATACATCACTGCAGTTCAACCGACGCCCCCAAGTTGCACCGACGCGGTTATTAATTAGCTGACGCACTTCACGAACCGGCGAGGGAAAAAGACATGCTTTACGCAAACCAGGCCAGATGCTAAAACATCCATCTTTTCCTATACGGAGGGAGTAGTATATGTAATCTCCGGCTAGTCCACCGGAGGCCACCACATAGAGGACAGAGGTAGCAGAAATCTCTCCCGGCCCTATCTCCTCCACCACCGGTCGTCGCCACCGTCGTCTCGCCATATCTGATCGTCGTCCGGCAACCACGGCGAGCGCCCCACGCCAATGCCATTTCTAGGCATCTCAAGGTCCTGCTGCCATCTTCCACCTCCCACAAGCTAGTAAAAACTGAACTCACCCACATATCTGTGCTCCGTGACAGTGTGGCTCCACTTTTTAGTTGTCACGACGAGTCGACGACACGAATGGAAAGGCATGCTTCAATTGATTTAAATCTCGATCTACGTGCAACACATCTCCGACGTGTTCGCTCGGCACTGGGATGGCGGCGCTGGGGACACGACGCTCGTGTTCAGTCCGTTGGGCAAGTTCTGGCGCATCCAGGTCGTCCGGGACGCTGGCGGCGCATTCCTGGGGCTCCGGTGGCCCGTGTTCGCCGCCGGTAATGGTTTTGGCTCTGGCTAGATCGTCGTGTTCCGGCAAGAAGCTGGCGGCGGCATGCTGATCATCAAGGCCTTCGACACCACCTACTGCGTCCAAAAGTTCAGCCGCCCAATCAGTGGTTCGTAACTTCGTATACATGGCTATGCCATGTCGCTGCAAATTTCTCTTTGTATCTTCAGTTGATGCATTGTTCATCGTATGGACGCTTTACAATTCACTGTCATTTATCATCACTTGTTGTGAACCATGGCGGCGGTGGTGGCGGTGCTCACAGGCCACAGTTCATCAATGTGCTTCTGCCTCCGTCCATGGAAAAGATCGTTAGCCCCCCTAATATCAGTATTGCTAAAATCAATGTTCAGACTTCATACAGCCTCCTCAACATCATGGGGAAGATGACCTAATTCTCCGGTTGCTCATGCAGGGCATCCCTCCAAAATTTGTCAAGTACTACATCTCTGAACTTGAGACGGGAAGCTTGGTTGTCGTCCTCCGCAGTCGGCTGTGTAAATTCTGTCACATCACCGTCGTGAAGGATCAATCTTGAGGTAACCTTTTCTTCTCTGGTGGCTGGTCCCTGTTCCTGGAGTCCCACGGCATCAGGGAATCTGACGTCCTGCTGCTGAGGTACGAGGAGGACATGGTGTTCACCGTCAAGGCGTTTGGACATGAAGGCTACCAAAAAGGTTGCAAGGACCAGGGCACCAGTAGCAAACAACAGGAGCATAGTGATAAAACTAGTTAGTTTCTCAAACTCTGAATTTTTTTCTTGGATACAGCTGACAACAATTAATAATTGAGTAAGGAACTAATTATATGTGTGTTCCTTTTGATTTCTTAGCTTTTGCCAACACTAAGACGGAAGAGGATCATGCTCCAACTTCCAATACGAAATGCAATGGCAAGGAGAAGAAGCCAGACCGTGAAGAGAATTCCAAGAGGCCAACAAGTCCCACAACTTAGTTGAACAAAGCATCATTTTTTTCGAAATCTGATTTTTTTTTCTAAATAGCCCTGTCGCTAGTTTTCCATGTCCGAAAGATATGGCACACTAGCGACAGGGCTATTTAGAAAAAAAAATCAGATTTCGAAAAAAATGATGCTTTGTTCAACTAAGTTGTGGGACTTGTTGGCCTCTTGGAATTCTCTTCACGGTCTGGCTTCTTCTCCTTGCCATTGCATTTCGTATTGGAAGTTGGAGCATGATCCTCTTCCGTCTTAGTGTTGGCAAAAGCTAAGAAATCAAAAGGAACACACATATAATTAGTTCCTTACTCAATTATTAATTGTTGTCAGCTGTATCCAAGAAAAAAATTCAGAGTTTGAGAAACTAACTAGTTTTATCACTATGCTCCTGTTGTTTGCTACTGGTGCCCTGGTCCTTGCAACCTTTTTGGTAGCCTTCATGTCCAAACGCCTTGACGGTGAACACCATGTCCTCCTCGTACCTCAGCAGCAGGACGTCAGATTCCCTGATGCCGTGGGACTCCAGGAACAGGGACCAGCCACCAGAGAAGAAAAGGTTACCTCAAGATTGATCCTTCACGACGGTGATGTGACAGAATTTACACAGCCGACTGCGGAGGACGACAACCAAGCTTCCCGTCTCAAGTTCAGAGATGTAGTACTTGACAAATTTTGGAGGGATGCCCTGCATGAGCAACCGGAGAATTAGGTCATCTTCCCCATGATGTTGAGGAGGCTGTATGAAGTCTGAACATTGATTTTAGCAATACTGATATTAGGGGGGCTAACGATCTTTTCCATGGACGGAGGCAGAAGCACATTGATGAACTGTGGCCTGTGAGCACCGCCACCACCGCCGCCATGGTTCACAACAAGTGATGATAAATGACAGTGAATTGTAAAGCGTCCATACGATGAACAATGCATCAACTGAAGATACAAAGAGAAATTTGCAGCGACATGGCATAGCCATGTATACGAAGTTACGAACCACTGATTGGGCGGCTGAACTTTTGGACGCAGTAGGTGGTGTCGAAGGCCTTGATGATCAGCATGCCGCCGCCAGCTTCTTGCCGGAACACGACGATCTAGCTGGAGCCAAAACCATTAGCGGCGGAGAACTCGGGCCACCCGCGCCCCAGGAACGCGCCGCCAGCGTCCCGGGCGACCTGGATGCGCCAGACCTTGCCCAACGGACCGAACACGAGCGTCGTGCCCCCAGCGCCGCCATCCTTTGAGCTAACACGCCGGAGATGCGCTGCACGTAGATCGAGATTTTTTTCAATTGAAGCGTGCCCTTCCATTCGTGTCGTCGACTCGTCGTGACAACAAAAAACAGGAGCCACACTGCCACGGAGGACAGATGTGTGGGTGAGTTCAGTTCTTACTAGCTTGTGGGAGGTGGAAGATGGCAGTAGGACCTTGAGATGCCTGGAAATGGCATTGGCGTGGGGCGCTCGCCGCGGTTGCCGGACGACGATCACATATGGCGAGACGACAGCGGCGACGACCGGTGGTGGAGGAGATAGGGACAGGAGAGATTTCTGCTACCTCTATCCTCTATGTGGACTAGCCGGAGATTAGATATACTACTCCCTCCGTATAAGAAAAGAAGGACGTTTTAGCATCCGGCCTGGTTTACATAAAGCATGTCGTTTTCCCTCGCCGGTTCGTGAAGTGTGTCAGCTAATTCATAACTGTGTCATGGCAATTTTTAGCTACTCTAATCAAAATAATACAGAAAACACATGCAACCCTTATTGAACAAATGTCAGAAAATTACCACGCATACTAGACATGAAAATAAAGCTAACAGAACCGGTTTTACCATTTTATCATATTTCAGCGAATAAATATGAAATAAACAAACTTTCAGACATAGAATAAGATAACACACTAAAACCCTATTAAACAGTAAATAAGCATGAATACGAGATGTACCACTATTGAAATCACATTTAACGAGGAGTGTAACAAAATTTATTTTGGCATTTTTAGGGCAGTACATAATTAACTAAGCATTTTAATCACTATTACAACAATAAAGCACAAGTAAATCTACAGGGTAGATAACATGCAAAACAATTGTTTTTCTGAATAGATCTGATCATGACGAATCCAACAAAAGAAACTTCACAATTTTTGGAGGTCTATACAATTTTCTATGTAGTTTACAAATTCACTGCACAAACAAAAATTCATAAAAACGCTAGAGCCATACCACAAAAGGCGCTGACAGGTGGGCCTTGGGGGCCGGGCGGCACTAGCAGGCTGGGTCAAGGCCAACGGCCAACCTTGACCCAGCGCCTGTGCGTGCCAATGCGCGCGGCGCGAGCGACACGGAGAACGGCGGCGCAGCGAAATAGGGCGGCGGAGGGCCGGGCTATGCGCGCACGGTGTGTTCCAGGGGGTGGCGAGGCTCACCCCAGCAACGGGAAGGCAAGACGGCGTGGCTGCGGGGCGGCGTGACGAGCAGTGGGCGGCGCCGGCAGAGGAGCTCGCCGAGGAGGTCCTGCGAAAGGGGAATCGACTGATCAGTGAGGCCTCACGGGCAAGGGGAAGGTGTAGCTACGAGGTATCGAACCGAGGTTCACCAGAGATGACCAAACGAGGCGGCCGGCGGCGAGGAAGATGGAGGTGGCGTACGGCAATGGGGAGGAATGGGAGAGGGCTAGGGTTTGGGGCAAGGGCCATCTTGGGGATTCAAGGTGAGGGGGAGGAGAGGGACGGGCAGCATCGGAGATTTAAGGCGAGGGGGATGAGATGGACGGGCAGCCTCGGCAACCGAAGAAGGGCGTCGGTGCAACCGATGGCCACCGTGTGCACTGACGCCAAAGCTGCGGTTTAACGGGGGCAAACCGAAGATACATCTGTACGCAACCTTGTGCCGATGCCAAGGCACCGGTTTAACAAGTGCCAACCGGTTGCACCGACTCTCTTGCGTCGGTAGAACTGGTGCTATTGAGTTTTTTTATTTTCCTACTAAATTGACTTGGAGTTGATTGCTTCTATGAATTTTTGAATTTCCAAGTGTTTTCTTGAATTCTTTGAGCTGTTTTGATAAGGTTTGAGCTGGTGTGCGAGATTTCTAGGGGCAACTTGATTTGGATTAATCTACAAACTCGAGAATTGAAACTGAAGCACACATTAGTCGCATATGGTTGTCAGATATACAAAGGGTTATACAAGCATGCAATAACTGAAACTGAAGCACATGTCAAAACAAATAGCATACACAATATCCAAATGACATGTCCATACAAAAAATCAATGAAGATCCAAAACACGCCACAAACCACCCTGCTCCCCCTATGTATCTCCCCCTTTGGCAACAAAGCATCAAAAAGGAAGTCGAAGCTAGTCCTGGGGTGGAGAAGACGGAGTCGCCGTGCTGCGTGCAGTAATGAAGCGGTCGGCATCGTCCGAGGAGTTGTCGGTGGAGTCGGCGGGCACGTCTGGAGTGGTCATCGGAGCAGCTGAAGTAGGCAGAGCTGAGGATGCGACTGGCTCCGAGACAACACTCATGGACTCCATCAAGGGTGTTGTCATGACGAGAATGAAGCCCGTCGAGGAGGGTCGAATGACCGTCGAGGAGGTGATAGGAAGAGCTGAGGACGCAGCTGGCTCCGAGACAACACTCACGGGCTCCGTCAAGGGTGCTGTCGTGACGAGAATGGTATCCATCGAGGAGGGTCGAACGACCGTCAAGGAGGTGACCGGCAGAGCTGAGGACGCGGCCGGCTCCGAGACATCACTCATGGACTCCGTCAAGGGTGCTGTCGTGACGAGAGTGGAGTCCGTCGAGGGAGGGTTGAACGACCGTCGAGGACGTGACCGGCAAAGCTGAGGACGCTGTAGCGAAAATGGCCTCTCATGCCATATTTCAATATAATGTTTTGGCGATTGATGACACACGCAACACTTGAACTAATGTGTTTGCTTAGATGATATACTCAGGCTTTTAGGTTCAAGTGATGACAAAGAGAAGAGAGGCGAAGCTAGGCCCGAAGGGCCGCCCCTACGGGGGTTCCGCTTTTAGGGGGAGCTTGTTCAAACAATGGGAGATATGCCTAATCTAGTTGGTATAACACTCTATCACTAGTGAATTTCTTTTGCTACTAATGATCCTTGTTGCTAGTGGTTATGAAGCTTTTAGGTGTTTGATGACAAAGGGGGAGAAAATGTACCCTAAAAGCAAGCAAGTGATGCCATTAGCAAGGGGGAGGAATGCAAAATGCAATGCAAAAGGATGCATGGTGATAGGGGGAGGTACTTAGTCAATGTGGGGGAGAAGTGCAATTTGATGATCCCATGGACTAAGGTACAAATTTTTCATTGCTCATATAGTTCAAACCACACACAAGCCTTTGTTCTACAATTCTTTCTACAATTGGTATCAAGGGCTCTTTAAAATGAGCATTGAAATGTCATCCAAGCAAGCTAAGTAGTTTCTAACTTTTCAAATTGGTATCAACTTCATATTCTTGAAATTCATCTTGCTTGTTTTGGTTGTGTTGTCATCAATCACCAAAAAGGGGGAGATTGTAGCGAAAATGGCCTCTCATGCCATATTTCAATATAATGTTTTGGCGATTGATGACACACGCAACACTTGAACTAATGTGTTTGCTTAGATGATATACTCAGGCTTTTAGGTTCAAGTGATGACAAAGAGAAGAGAGGCGAAGCTAGGCCCGAAGGGCCGCCCCTACGGGGGTTCCGGTTGAACCGACGCCAAGCAAATTACACACGTCGGTGCATTGACTTGAGCACGTCTGGGAGTTTTAGTATCACCGGTTAAACCGACGTAAGGCAAAATGTACTCATCGGTGCAATGACAGAGATGGCCTGCGGGCTAGGGTTTGGCACCGGATGAACCGACGATAGGAAGTTTGAATACGTCGGTGCAATGGCAGAAGCAGACCAAGGAAAATGCATACATCGGATGAACCGATGATGCACCGGTTAATGGCGTCGGTGCAGTTGTCCAGAGAGTTTGTTTTTCAAGGATCAGAGGACAGTTGCACTCACCGGTTAAACCGACGCTAACATTACATACACCGGTCGATTGCGTCGGTTGATTGCCCGTACACGTAACGGCTAGTTTTCAGTGGGCAGTTTAGTATCACCGGTTAAACCGACGATGGCGATTTGGGGAGCATCGGATTAACCGGTGTTAAGCACATTTCTGGCAGCTTTTCTCCAACGGCTATATTTGCTTGTGCTGCCTATATATACCCCCAAGGCCGCACCATTTGAGTGTGCTGGAGTTCAAAGAAGTATACTAGAGCTAAAGATCATCTCCAACCACCATAGAGCTTCATTGTACATCATATATGCTTAAGCACACTTGTTAGAGTGCTTAGTGCTTGATTAGGGATTAGTTCTTGCGAGAGCTCCCTTGAGAGAAGTCTTGCTGCGGCAAGCAAACACTTGTACTCGTCGTGTGACCCTCCGACTTGGTGTGGAGTGGCAACGACACTTTGTGCGGGGAAGGAGGCCCCTACTTGGTGTTAAAGCTCCAAGATAGTGAAGACGGTGCCGTGGTGACGCTTCGAGATAGACGGTGGCGGTGACCTCGTCTTTGTGACTTGGTGTCACTTAGCCTTTGCTTGTCGGGAGCCTTGGAGGCGTGGCAAGACGGTGATCAAGCGAAGAGACTCGGTATCACACTTGTTCTTTGTGAGCAAGTGGCCGTGGACGTAGGGAGGGACTTTGGTGTCCTAACCGAACCACGTTAAATCGTGTGTCTTGGTGTCTTCACGGGAGTTTGCATATCCTCTCCCTTACCGCTTTACTTACCGCATTACGTTTCCGCATTTACTCTTTCTTGCTTACCTTTACTTTCCTAGTTAGTTTGATTAGGATTGACTATAGGTTGCAAGTCTTTTGGGGTAAGTAGAGGGTAGCATAGATAAACCTTAGTCATAACTAGCATGTGTAGGACGTGTTAGGTTTATCTTATGCAATTAGATTGAGCCCTAGGATAGAAAAGCGATTAGCGACCCTATTCACCCCCTCCCCCTCTAGGGTCGGACACCCCGGTGATCCTTACAGACGCGGCTGGCACCGAGACAACACTCACGGACTCTGTCAAGGGTGTTGTCATGATGACAATGGAGTCCGTCGAGGAGGGTCGAACAACCATCGAGGAGGTGACTGGCAGAGACTAGGAAGAGGGCTGCAGATGTCCTCAAAGAAACTGCGGCTGCTCAAGGAAGATAGCACGTGTTGACGGCCATTATCTCACATTTTGAGCGTCAACTTCTCGGAAATAAATTGAGTTTTGCACCATGTTCCATGCATATTTTATTTAATTCTAATAAGTTCCACAAGTTTTGGATGAGTTGTGCTTACAGGAATCTACTGTCCAAAGATGGTGGAAATCAGAGAAAATCCCGGCCGCCCGGCACATTCCGTGCTGACCGGCCTGACACCTCCACATACATGGGTCCAATACTTTCACTGGAGCAATGTGACACGTTCATGAGGTTCCAGAACAAGGCTAACATCTCATATCCTGTGAGTGGACCCGGAAGGCACAAGGTTCAAACCAAAGACCCACATGCCAGTGCCAAGAACGTCAAATGAGGGAAGCACCCAGTCCAGAGGCAATGTGGAGCGTTGATGTGCAATGTCGGCGAAACGGAGGGCCCAGGAGTGCCAGAGGCAGACCGCCCAGCCCAACCCAGGATGCCCGGCCTAAGATTCTGGTATCCGAGGAAACCACCCAACTTACCGACCTCCTGGAGTGATGAGAAGCCGTCCATGCGAAGTCGGGGGACAGGTGGCAGTAGGGCCAGGCCGCCCGGCCCCACAAGTCGGCCACTAGAGCTCCTCTTTCGCGTGAAGTTCAAGCCAAGTCAGGGGTAGCGTAATCTTGCAGCGGTTACCTGATTACCGACCTTGAGCAGCTATAAATAGGCCCCCATCCTCACTTGTACACACACACACACTCAAAAGGAGCAATTCTCTCTTCTCAAGTCTAGAGTAGGTTAGTAGTTGGGAGTTAGAGTCGAGTCGAGCTTGTCTCGGGGACCCGGAGTCATCATCGGAACTCGGTATAAGGTCTTGTATCTTTTCCTTTGACTATTTTAAGATAAGTAATCTTCTTCATTTACTTGAGTCAGCTTTACTTTCCGCAAGTATTTATCTTTCCAAGTACTAGTACTTGTCTGCGGGAGTAAGTTTTACCTCTAGTCCAGTTTAAGTTCTCTTCCTTGCTTGTCGGAGTTAGTCTTACGGGTTTTCTCGCCCGTACTAGTGTAACTCAAGTTAGTTCACTAGGTTGAGGAGGATTTCTCTTGAAGGCCTCAAAAGAAATCCTAGTACCGAGAGCAGACGTGGTGTCTGACTCAGTGCTAGCTAGAAAGTGTGTTCCACCCCACGGTACCGCAGTGGTAGGCGGCAAGTGGTGACAGCCTTGTCCGTCCCTCGTAGTCCTCCACGTTCGGGTGTTTTCATAGCAGTAAGTTGCCAAAAGTATGTTGGGCCCCTTCTCACCCCAGTCTGCGCCCTTCGCTTAGGCCGCCGAAGTAAGCTCCTAGTTCCGACATCAAGATAGAAGCTTAGATTAGTTCTAGAGAGGCTAGCTCAGTAGTTTAGAAGTGTTTCAGGAGTCCTTTCTCGCTCGTTGTCCTCCCAGCTGCTACCTCTCTAAGGTATAGAATCTCCTTTGTGTCACGCGGTCATAGACTGGCCATTTATCATACTCGTTATATGGCTTACCCCTACTGAATTAGTCAGTCGATAAACTCAGTAAAGGTTGTCACTACAATTTACGATACACTTTAGCATAGTGCTTCCCTAAGGATTCCATGATACCCTGGAATACTCCAAGGTGAAGTGCTACACTGGTGAATTCTATGCGCTTGCTAAATACCTATTCAGATTGAGCATAAGAGACACCGACAAGCATTTCTGGCGCTGTTGCCGGAGGAGCAATTGGCTAAAGTTATCGTATAATTGAGTGGAAAACCTTATTGTTTTATCACCGCTAGTTTTAGCGAGCTTACCATTGCTCTCTCTCTCGTTTATTCGATGCAGAGTAGTGCATGACCGGTTTTGATCTACCATCCAACTTCGATCCGAATCCTCAGAGAATTGGGCGAATTGTGAGACACCGTGTCGTCCCACCCCAGAAGAAACCCACTTGGAATCCTCATTTGTCAGTCTCAGCACCACCCATGGCCAAGACTCTCAGACAATACTCGGCCCCGTCCAGCAGCCACATCCCTACTGGACTGAACAATGACCAAGGCAATGATGGCTTTGAGCTCAAATTGGGACTGGTGAACATGGTTCAAACGAGTCCATTATGTGGCAAGGCATCAGAGGATGCCAACGCTCACCTTCAAAACTTCTTGGAAGTGAGCAGTACCATCAACCCCAGAGGTACCACGATGGATAACGTCCGTCTTCGACTGTTCCCGTTCTCCTTGCTAGGCAAGGCGAAGATGTGGTTTTACAGCAACAAAGCAGACTTCACCACATGGGAAGCTTGCTCCAATGCATTCCTGATGAAATATTTCCCGGTGGGCAAAACCAATGCCCTCCGAGGTAAGATCTCTGGATTTCAATAGCTCCTGGATGAAGCCATCCCGGAAGCTTGGGAGAGATTCTAGGAATACATCGTAGCATGCCCCCACCATGGCATGGAGGAATGGCTGATTATTCAGAGTTTCTTCAATGGCCTGAACACACCAGCCTAGAACCACATCGATGCAGCTACAGGAGGTTCCTTCCTTTCTCTCAGCGTCAATGCAGCGAAAGCGCTGGTAGTGAAGATTGCTTCCAACCAGAGTTGGAAAGGTGAAAGGCAGCAACAGCCCCGCAAGGGAATCCACCATATCGACAATATCAATATGCTTGCTGCCAAGATGGACCTTCTCATGAAGAGACTGGAGTCTCCGCACCAGGAGGCCAACCAAGTTATGGATTCTCGCATGACATGCGAGAGTTGTGGAGAAACTGGACACACGGGCAATTCTTGCCCGATCACTCAGGAGGAAGCTCACTTCGTTGGAGCGAACAACTCCAACAACTTTGGCTTCCGTCCTCAGCAGGGTTGGAATTCCAAACCCAACCTCCCCTTCGGTCAGCAGCAAGGTATGAATTTTAATAACAATTTTCAGCATACTTTAAAGGACCTAGTTTATGGCCAGAAACAAATCAATGATATCATTAGTTAGAAATTCCTTGCTAATGACAAAATTTTGGAATCTCTGGCCAGGCAACTAGAGGGCATAAATTCAGTTATTAAAAACTAGTTGAGCTTCAATAAAATGATAGAAACTCAGGTTGCTCAACTAGCCTCATCTTGTCCTAACAATAACTCGGGGAAACTTCCTGGACAACCAGAAGTTCCTCCCAAGGAAAGTGTTAGTGTGGTGACTACGCGGACAGGTAAGTCCATGCAAGAACCACCATACCCTAAAGATGCAGTATCTCGGCGGAAAGTCGTACCCGCCAGCAATACCTCTGCTGCAGACGAAGATCATGAGGAGGCAGAAGAATCCAACACAACTACTGCCCAGGAGGAAACCGTGGAACCCCCTAGAACTTCATGGGAGTTTCATGACACTACT
Source organism: Panicum virgatum (assembly GCF_016808335.1). Lineage (NCBI taxonomy): Eukaryota > Viridiplantae > Streptophyta > Magnoliopsida > Poales > Poaceae > Panicum > Panicum virgatum. Next base: position 50,069,250 of record NC_053152.1, read on the forward strand.
GCCTTACCATTTGCGGAACGGATAAGGAAGCCGGTGGCTAACGAGCAATTCGGCAAGTTCGTCGAGGTAATAAGGAAGTTGTATGTCAATATACCGGTTCTTGACGCTATGCAGGTCCCAACCTACGCCAAGTACTTGGTAACAAGAGAAGCCTGCCCACCACTGAGGTCGTGCAACTTACAGAGGAGTGTAGCACAGCTATACTCGATCCTCTCCTGGAGAAGAAGAAAGATCCAGGATGCCCCACAATCACATGTTCAATCGGGAGTCAACATTTCTCACACGCTCTTTGCGATGTGGGAGCAAGTGTCAGCGTCATGCCTAAGGTAGTTTATGACAAACTAAATTATCATGAGCTTGCCCCTACTGCCATGTGCTTGCAGCTAGCGGACCAAATGGTCCGTTATCCCGCGGGAATTGCAGAGAACGTCCCGGTTAAAATCCGGAACTTCTTTATTCCCGTTGATTTCGTCGTCCTGGACATGGAAGTCGACGCCAAGATGCCCCTCATTTTGGGAAGGCCGTTCTTGAGTACTGCAAATGCACACATTGATGTTGGAGCTGGAGTGATCCAACTCAATATCAATGGGCAGACAGAGAGGTTCGCCTTCAGACCAAAGGTCGAATAGTGTTCCCAGGTCAAAACTTTCAACCGGAAGAAATCCGAGAAAGAGCGGGAGAAGCCATCAACACCCACAATCGAAATCCTTGCCGAGCTCTTGGAACGACTAAGAATCAACAGGGAGATCAGAGTGCATAACTACAGGAACGCAAGATGACGAATCCATCGCAGAGAATTTGAGGAATCGGAGGCGAAAGCGAGCAAAACAAAACCCGCCGCCAAGAAGGAATGTCGAAGAAAAGTGTCTTCGTCTGGAACTCCATCCGGCGACGACAACAGAACCCGAGGTATGGAGAGTCCTGCTCCTGATTCAAAACCCGAGCTATCGCCATGAGAACCATGGTACGTATCCATTCTTGCATTTGCATATAGGATAGTTTAAATTTTTCTTGCAGAATTTTTCTTTTCAAAGTCATGGCAAGTTTACAATTCTAAACCAAAATTTAAATTTTTGTTCTGCATCAAATTTTATTGCATTGCATAAAAAAAATTCAGCCAAAGTGTAGGCCGGCCGGCTCCACCTAGGCCTGCCGGCCCCACCTTGTCTCCTTTGGTCAGGGGGCAGCAGGAACTGAAGAACCTTGAGTGCATGCAAAGCAAGGAAAAAGGGGAAAGGCAGAATGAATGGTGCGGGATCGAGTGGCACTCATCACAGCCGGCTGGCCTGCCTCCACCACTCAAGTCCCATGTTCGCCCACTCAAGCACGATCACCAGCAGCTCTAGAGGTAGTAGACCGAGGCCGTGGCGCGCTTGCCGCCATGCCCAGGCCGGCCGGCCTGCCCCACGCCGCCCGGCCTGCCCCCTGCGCCTGGCTATAAAAGCCAACGAAGGTAAGTCACTCCCTGCACCCTCAGCTCGAGTACGCAGAAAACTCCCACGTGCTCGAGTTCTCTCTTCTCTCCTCTGAGTTTTCTTGCTTAATGAAGCTTTTAGAAGTTAATTAAGCCAAGTAACTCAAGTGCTAGCCCCACAAGAATAGTAGTAGTGCTGAGATTAGCTCAGCACTAATCAAATAAAATTAGTAGTAACTCTCTCCTAAAATGAAAACCACAAAAATATGTCCCGTTGAATAAACAAGCTCTGAATGAAGAACGATTGTGGTGGATTGATCCCCACAAGAACGACTAACCACTAACCCCTTCGATTATTTTTCCTGCATATTCTCTGTACAAATCTTTTGCAGGAGTCATGTCGGTCTGGGGGAACATCCGGAACAAGGTGAAGAAGCTCGGCTCATCATCCCGATCCCGGAGCTCGCGAGCATCATCAGGCTCCCGGGATGACATGTCGGTGGACTCTGTTCGCCGGCCGTCACGATCCCAGGAAGAAGAGGAGGAAGCCCCTGCCACTCCAGCAGTCCCGAATCCCCATCTCAAAATCAGGGTTCTGACCTCGGTCGATCAGATCATTGTCCGGACTGATTATGAGCGGGACATCCTCGAGTTGTTGAAGAAGCAGTCGTACGGCCACGCCAAGCGATTCGACACAGAATTCCTCATGATGACGGGACTCTGCCATGACATGAACCGCGCGTTCACGGCTGCGGGATGGTCGCACTTCACCGACATCACCAAACCAAGTTCGCACCTTCTCACCATGGAATTCTTATCTATGCTACATGTTGAAAGCGATCGGGTGCTCTAGCCTAAGAGGGGGAGGGGGTGAATTAGGCACTATTAAAAAACTTAACCTATGGCTCCAACTAGTTTGCACAAAACTTAAACTAGATCAAGCTATCTAGATGTGCAACTACAGTTCACCTTAGTGTGAAACCCTCATCCCAAAAGAGTTTTGCAACCTATAGCCAATCCTAGCAAGATACTACACTAAGAAAGTAAAGGCACACAAGTTGCAATATGAAATGCGGAAGCATAAGAAGAGGGATGAGAGGAAGCGAACTCTCGATACGAGGATATATCCCGTGGTTCGGATTGCCACAAAGGTGCCCGTATGTCCATATTGTTGAAGAACTCACGAAGAGTATCACTTCCCGGCAATCAAGTCTCTTCCGTGAACACAATCACGGTCACCTTGATCCCGATCTTCACTAAGGGAGATTTCCCACGAAGGAGGGGTCTCCGCCCCCCGTACAATGTTGTCGACGTCACTCCACACCAAGCCGGAGGGTCATTGTCGTGCCGGCGAGCCACCAATGCTCCAAGGAGGCCGGCACACCGAGATACAAGTTTGGTTCACTCTAGAACCACAGCACAAGGATCTAAACCTTGCTTGATCACTCACTCAAGAGCTAACCTAGCACTAACACTCACAAAGCTTGTGCTACGGACAAAGGATTTGATCTTTATGCTCTTGGATGGCTTGGAGGTGTTCTTGGGTGTGTGTCGGATGTCCAGCAACTCCAGCAAACTCAAAATGGCCAAGGGAGCACATATATATAGGCCACACACTTAAACTAGCCGTTGGGAGCCATTAGCAGCTTTTCTGCATGGGCATCGGAACTTCCGGTGCCGGGGCATCGGTTCTTCCGATCACTCACAAGCTGAAACTAGCCGTTGGCTTCTCTGACTCTTCTGCAGCTGAGTTGGCACCCATCGGTTGAACCGATGCAATGGTGTCAGTTCAACCGGTGACTCTTGATCATCTTATAGCCATTGCCCTTGCTGATGTCATTGCTCCGACTCCTTGCTCCGACGTCCCCCAGTTCAACTGGTGCTGAAGACTTCACTTCTGCTCACTTGACATCGTCTCTGGACAATGCTACATTGATTGCACCGATGCCTATCTTGAAGCCGTCGGTTCAACCGGTGCTTCACTTGATCTTCCATTGATCTCCATTTGGCGCTCAGACTTGCACAAAGCGAGAGGCGTCGGAACTTCCGACAACCATCGGATGCACCGATGCTATAGGCTTCGGTTCTTCCGGTGCTACTGATTTCAGTAGAACTCGTCCAATTCAGCATTTCTTTGAGTTCTTTCTTCGTGTTTTGCTTTGTATGGCCTTTTTACTTCATCCCTGGGATCTAGAAATGTTCACTTAACAAAACCATTAGTCCCATTGATTGCGTTATCATATGATCACCAAAATCACTCGAAATGGCATAAAATGTGCCATGTTCGTTACACATGTCGAAACCATTGGAAAAGAAACTAAGATCCACTTTCGCTTTTTCAACGAGTTCTTTGAAATGTTACCCAGAGACTTTAGTAATGCACTAGGCTTCAGTAAGAAATGCATATTAGAAGATAATGCATTAATAGATGATCTTGAGTATGACCGTAGTGCTTGGTGGAACGAAATCTCAGATGAACCAGTGAGTAGTAAAAAAATAGCATAGTCTCCCTCCATAACCCAACTCTGAGAGTTCTAGCCAAGTACCTTGCTATGGTAGTATTTTCCCGATCAGACCTCAGGTTGTGCAGCTCCTCAGAGCTCATGTGCCTGTATGCTATGGCAAAGAAGATTCGCTACTCAGCTGTCATGGGCATGGTCGCACACTGGCAGAAAATGATCACGTGCAAATCTCCCATCGACATAACCTCACTGGTCACCCGCATTGCGCGATAAGTCGGTGTTCTGGAGAATGCACAAGTCACATATCTACCCACGACGGATGAGTATCAAACCTTCATCGGTCTGGACCACTTTGTTCACGTGCACATGAAGCGTGAAGGTCCCGGGAACTCAGTGTTCATGTGCTATCCGGGGTATGAGAGGGAGTTCGAGCTGCCATGCCCGAAACTCTCGCTCTACTCTGTGAAACGTCTGACCCTCCAAATGGAAAAGAAGGCGCCAGCACAACACAGCACAACTAGCCCTATGACACGTGGCAGAACTCGGCGTGACGCATAGTTGGTCGAGGGTGGCACATCAAGGCAGGCAGGAGTTTCCCGTCAACCGGGGACTTCTCGCCAGCCAGGAGCGTCACGGCAGGTCTGTGCTTCTCAGGAGGCCGGACCATCACACGCAGTACCCTCGCCAGATGCTTCAGCACAACCTCACCCAGACACTACTCACATGAGCTTCGAGGAGGCCTACGGGTTTTCCACCCAGGGTGACCAGACCTCGCACTAGCCTGAGGGTAGCACGGGGTATGGGCACGACCAGGGGTTTTATTACCTCTCGGGCATGGGGACATCCCACAGCCCACAGGTTGGCCCATCTGAGTTAGCACTCTTTGAGTACGACAACATGCTCACACGGGAGCTGTCGGGCCTCACTGCCCGAATGGGTGCCATAGAGTTACGTCAGGAGGAGTTGGGACACAGCCTCTACCACAACACCAGTCTCACACAGGAGAGTAGGGTGATGCTATCTTCCTTGTCCTATGATTGGCACCATGGTGCGTACTACCCCCGCCGCATCCAGACCAGTAGCCCGAGCTTTGTTAAAGCTTGGGGGGAGAGATCGTCAGTATCCAGGTAAATCGTCATACCCGCTCGTTCAGCATATCATAATCTTAGTTGAAAAAAAAGAGAATTGCCATGCTTAGAATAAATGTGTGGAAATCCGTGCAAACTCTTACCTTGGAAATGATGAATAGTTGCTCTGTTTGAGTTTTGCATGTGCCTCGTTTACATCTTTTTACTCATCTAGTACCAGAGCTAGTTGGCACATAATAGACACATTTTAAAATCTGTTTGTGTGGGAGCATTAACATAATTTTCTAAGTCTAAGTTGTTGTGGGATTCGAGATGGCCTACATTGGAATTAAAACTGTTTACCTCGGTAAGGGAAATTCTCGGAATAACATTAAAACATGATAAAAGTTTTCCCTGTTGGTTTACATATCCCATCCAGAGCCATAATGATTTATCATACATGAGCTACCATAGGCTATCTTGATTTACTTTGAGCTTTGTCGAATGATGAGTTCGCTCGAGGAAAGGTACTTGTCATCTGCCGGTCTTTCTCCTTTGCGTACCCATTTCTTGCTAGCCTCAAAATGTCTGGTACGACAATTACCTACTCTGGGTATTGTCATCCACTTCCACCCAGACAGTTCCACCACAACTCCAGCCCAAAATCTCCACTGTGTGCCTATCCACTCCAAAAAGGGTCAAAATTCTTCAAAAGTTCCCTCTGAAAGTATTCAATTCAGGAAGGACATGGAGTAATCTTCTTCAAAAAAAAAGTGAAAAGAAGTGCCCATGATCCTCAGCAAAAGTAGTTCAAAAAAAAAAGAGAAGTTCAATAAAATGACCCAAAAATGTTTCCAAAAGTGTGAGTTCATTTCTCCCTCTCCCCTAGACATTTGTGATTCCATAAGATCGGAATTTGATCAAGTACCTACCTCTTGTGAACCACTCTTCAGCTTGGCAACACAGGTAATCAAGGTATGTCATACTCTTCCTACCCATAACTCCATATATCAGTCTTTGATTAGGAAGAAGTTGGTCAAGTTTCAACCTTGGTAATGATCATACACCTTGAGCGATTGAGAGCACCTTCAGGGAACCTTAATCATACGCATACTTAAGAAATATTCCGAGAATGAACCTGAACAGGGAAGACAGGAAACCATTCCGGTGAAGGTTGTTCAGTCCTCCAATCACTCAAGGAAGGGATGAAATGTGAAATAAGCCCCATCATTCAGAACAAATAGGTATGGGCCAACTTACTCGAAGTACATACGGATAGAGTAATATGATGTGCGTAGGGTACCTGCAGAGGGCAAACATCAACGCAACTCCTGATCCACTGAGCCTCAGTATTAAGCTTTGCTTGAGGACGAGCAAAAGTTTAAGCTTGGGGGGGTGTTGACGGCCATTATCTCACGTTTTGACCGTCAACTTCTCAGAAATAAATTGAGTTTTGCACCATGTTCCATGCATATTTTATTTTATTCTAATAAGTTCCACAAGTTTTGGATGAGTTGTGCTTACAGGAATCTACAATCCAAAGATGGTCGAAATCAGAGAAAATCCCAGCCGCCCGGCACATTCCGTGCCGACCGGCCAGACACCCCACATACATGGGTCCAATACTTTCACTGGAGCAATGTGACACGTTCATGAGGTTCCAGAACAAGGCGAACGTCTGATATCCTATCAGTGGACCTGGAAGGCGCAAGGTTCAAACCAAAGACCCACATGCTAGTGCCAAGAATATCAAATGAGGAAAGCACCCAGTCCAGTGGCAATGTGGAGCGATGGTGTGCAATGTCGGCAAAACGGAGGACCGAGGAGTGCCAGAGCCAGGCCACTCGGCCCAACCCAGGCCGCCCGGCCTAAGATTCTAGTATCCGAGGAAACCACCCGACTTATTGACCTCCTGGGGTTATCAGAAGCTGTCCACGCGAAGTCGGTGGACAGGTGGCAGCAGGGCCAGGCCGGCCGGCCTAGGCCAGGGCGCCCGGCCCCACAAGTTGGCCACTGGAGCTCCTCTTTCGCGTGAAGTTCAAGCCAAGTCAGGGGTAGCGTAATCTTGCAGCGGTTACATGATTACCGATCTTGAGCAGCTATAAATAGGCCCCCCATCCTCACTTGTACACACACACACACACACACTCAAAAGGAGCAATTCTCTCTTCTCAAGTCTAGAGTACGTTAGTAGTTGGGAGTTAGAGTCGAGTCGAGCTTGTCTTGAGGATCCGGAGTCATCATCGGAGCTCGGTATAAGCTCTTGTATCTTTTCCTTTGACTATTTTAATATAAGTAATCTTCTTCATTTACTTGAGTCAGCTTTACTCTCCGCAAGTATTTATCTTTCCAAGTACTAGTACTTGTCTACGGGAGTAAGTTTTACCTCTAGTCCAGTTTAAGTTCTCTTCCTTGCTTGTCGGAGTTAGTCTTACGGGTTTTCTCGCCCGTACTAGTGTAACTCAAGTTAGTTCACTAGGTTGAGGAGGATTTCTCTTAAAGGCCTCAAGACAAATCCTAGCACCGAGAGCAGACGTGGTGTCTGACTCAGTGCTAGCTATAAAGTGTGTTCCACCCTACGGTACCGCAGTGGTAAGCGGCAAGTGGTGACAGCCTTGTCCGTCCCCCGTAGTCCACCACGTTCGGGTGTTTTCATAACAGTAAGGTGCCAAAAGTATGTTGGGCCCCTTCTCACCCCTGTCTGCGCCCTTCGCTTAGGCTGCCGAAGTAAGCTCCTGGTTTCGACATCAAGATAGAAGCTTAGATTAGTTCTAGAGAGGCTAGCTCAGTAGTTTAGAAGTGTTTTAGGAGTCCTTTCTTGCTCGTTGTCCTCCTAGCTGCTATCTATCTAAGGTCTAGAATCTCCTGTGTGTCACGCGGTCATAGACTGGCCATTTATCATACTCGTTATATGGCTTACCCCTGCTGAATTAGTCGGTCGATAAACTCAGTAAAGGTTGTCACTACAATTTACGATACACTTTACCATAGTGCTTCCCTGAGGATTTCACGATACCCTGGAATACTCCAAGGTGAAGTGCTACACCGGTGAATTCTGTGCGCTTGCTGAATACCTATTCAGATTGAGCACAAGAGACACCAACAACGCCCTCGTGGCTCCCTTGCCGGAGCAGAGCGCCTCACGCCGACCACCCGCGCCGCCGGGTCACGACACCACCGTCCGCGCCAAGCCCGCGCGCACCGCCAGGTGCGTCGCCCTTCCTAATCACCACGCCGCAAGCCTCGACCTTGCCGAGTGCTCGCCTGCGTGCCCACGGCTAGCCAAAGGCTCTGCCTTGGCCATGGTCGTGCCTAACAGAACACGCACACAAGCACATCCCTGCACCTCGCCCTCCGCCGTTGACGATGTTTAGTGCCGCCGCCACGCCGAGAGGAGGAGCCAAGGAGGACAACCGCGCCACTGCCGGAGCATCCTCGCCGAACCAAGAAGAGAGAGCAAAGGAGAAAACACCGTCGTCACCGAGACATCCATGTCGCACCAACGCCCACGATCGACTACGACGGCAACCCGTTTCAACCAGCACGACCCCAACCGGACACACACACACACGTCCACCCAGACCATAAAGGTCCTACCTTGAACTCGGCCAGCACCGTTGTCGTATCCGATCCGCCACCGCCGTCACGTTGCGCCAGGCCAGAGATGTCGGTGCTCCACGAACACGTCACGATCTCACCGCGGCTCTAGAATGCTAGAGCCCACACGCATGTGCTTCGCCACGCCACTGACCTCGCCATTGCTCTACCTCGCCGAGCTTCGGAGCAAGCCGCTCCCTCCTTTCACTTTGCCCTTGACTTACCTCACCCCCGGTGCCGCTCCACCATTGCCACACATGCGCACTGCACAAGCTGAGCCACAAGTAATTGGGATCTTATCTTACGAGTTTTCTCGCCCGGACTAGAGTATCTCAAGTTAGTGCTCTAGGTTGAGGGGGATTTCTCTCGAAGGCCTCGAGAGAAATCCTAACACCGAGTGCAGACGTGGTGTCTGACCTTACTGTTAGGTAGAAAGTGTGTTCCACCCCACGGAACCGTTGTGGTAGTCGGTAGGTGGTGACAGCCCTATCCGTCCTTTGTAGTCCACCACGTTCGGGTGTTTTCATAGCAGTAGTGCAGGTTGCCGTCAGACTCCCCTCTTATCCTTTTCTGAAGTCCTTCCTCTTCTAGCCGCCGAAGTAAGCTCTGCTTTCCCGAGAAATAGTTAGATGTTTAGTCTGATCTAGAGAGGTTAGCTCGATAGTTTAGAAGTGTTTCAGGTGTCTTATCTCGCTCGTTGTCCTCCCAGCTGCTACCTCTCTAAGGAGTTGAAACTCCGTGTGTCACTCGGTCATTGACTGGCCATTTATCTTTCTTATCTATCTGGCTTACCCCCGACTAGTTAGTCGGTAGATAAAGCTAGTATGGTTATTATTCGATTTACGATACTCTTTACCATAGTGCTTCCCTGAGGAAAAATACAATACCCTGGAATACTCCAAGGTGAAGTGCTACAGCGGTGATTCTGTGCGCTTGTGAAATTCTATTCTATTGGGCATAAGAAACGCCAACAAGCATTTCTGGCACCGTTGCCGGGGACGCAATTGGCTAAAGATATCGTAGATAGTTTAATAAACTTTACTAGTTTGTCGCCGCTAACACTAGCAGGCTTATCATTGCTCTCTCTATCTTTTGATTGATGTAGAGCAGTGCATGACCGGTTTTGACCTACCAAGTAACTTCAACCCGAATCCAGAAAGAATTGGGAGAAGCGTGAGATGCTGCATCGTCCCACCACAGAAGAGACTCACTTGGCCCTACAGTTCACCGTCCACTTCAGCATCCTCACCCATGGCTCAGAAGACTCTTCGTCAGTTCTCTGCCCCGTCCAATAGCCACATCCCTACTAGATTGAACATCAACCAAGCCGGCAATGGCGGCGTTGAGTTGAAGACTGGGCTAGTGAACATGGTCCAAGCAAGTCCGTTCTGCGGAAAGGCATCCGAGGATGCCAATGCCCATCTCCAGAACTTTCTGGAGGTGAGTAACACCATCAACCCCAAAGGAACTACACTAGATATCGTCCGTCTTCGTCTATTCCCATTCTCACTGCTCGGGAAAGCCAAGATGTGGTTCTATTACAACAAGGAAGCTTTCGCGACATGGGAAGCTTATTCGAATGCATTCCTAGCCAAATACTTTCCAGTGGGCAAGACCAATGCCCTCTAGAAAAGGATTACCGGAATTCAACAATTGCCGGATGAGAGCATCCCGGAAGTCTGGGAATGTCTCTAGGAGTACATTCAAGCATGCCCACACCACGGCATAGAAGAATGGATGATCATTTAGAATTTCTTCCATGGCCTGAATCAGCAAGCTCAGGACCACGTTGACGCAGTAGCTGGTGGTTCTTTCCTTTCTCTCGATGTTGCGAGAGCAAAGATGCTGATTGACAAGATAGCTTCCAACCAGAGTTGGAAAGGAGAAAGGCAGCCAGCCCATCCCAGGGGTGTGCATCAAATCGACACTGTCGATATGTTAGCTGCCAAATTGGAACTTCTAATGAAGAAGCTGGAATCTCCGCACCCGGAGATTAATCAGGTTTCAGAGTCTCGTATGACATGTGAGACATGTGGCGAGACTGGGCACTCGGGCAACTCATGCCCGCTAACTCAAGAGGACGCAAACTTCGTTGGGAGCAACAACAATCCCAACTTAGGATTTCGTCCTCAGCAGGGTTGGAATTCACAGCCCAACCTCCCCTTTGGTTAACAACAATGTATGAATTTCAATAACAGTTTTCAGCCCACATTAAAAGACCTAGTGTACAGTCAAAAGCAAATTAATGGCAACATTAGTAAGAAATTCCTTGCTAATGACAAGATCTTAGAATCTATGGCTGCACAATTAGAGGGATTTAACTATGTTATCAAAAATCAACTAAGCTTTAATAAAATGATAGAAACTCAAGTACCTCAACTTGCATCTTCTTGTCCTAACATTAACACGGGGAAACTGCCCGGGCAACTGGAGGTAACCCCGAAAGAAAACGTTAGTGCGGTGACCACGCGTGGTGGTAAGACCACGCAAGAGCCACCTTTTCCACAAGATGCAGGAAAGTAGCGGAAGACCGTAACCGCTAGCCATACCGAAGTTGAAGACGAAGTGCAGGAGGAGGCTGTCGAATCCAACACTTCTACTGCCCAGGAAGACCCCATGGAACCCCCGAGAACTCCACGGGACTATCACGACACAACTGCCTTACCATTTCCGGAGCAGATAAGGAAGCCGGTGGCCGACGAACAATTCGGCAAATTCGTCGAGGTAATAAAGAAGTTGTATGTAAACATACCACTTCTTGACGCTATGCAGGTACCCACGTATGCCAAGTTTATCAAGGATATCCTTGAAAACAAGCGGACGCTGCCCACCACCGAGGTCGTGTAGTTAACTGAAGAGTGTAGCGCTGCTATACTCAATCCTCTCCTGGTGAAAAAGAAAGACCTAGGCTACCCCACCATCACTTGTTCGATCGGGGCCCAACACTTTTCGAACGCCCTCTGCGACTTGGGAGCAAGCATCAGTGTCATGCCAAAGGTAGTTTATGACAAACTTAACCATCATGCACTTGCCCCTACTGCCATGTGTTTGCAGCTAGCGGATCAAACGGTCCGCTACCCCGCGGGAATAGCAGAGAACATTCTGGTGAAAATCCAGAATTTCTTCATTCCTGTCGACTTCATCATGCTCGACATGGAAGTCGACACCAAGACGCCACTCATCCTGGGCAGGCCATTCTTGAGTATAGCGAACACCCATATTGATGTTGGAGCCGGAGAAATTCAGCTCAACATTAATGGTCAGAAGGAGAAGTTCGCCTTCAAACCGAAGGTCGAACAATGCTCACTAGTCAAAGAGGTCCACCGGAAAAAGAAACCAGAGAAAGAGGCAAAGAAACCATCGCTTCCCAACATTGAAGCCCTCATTGAGTTCGTAGAGAGTCTGCGGATTCAGGAGGAATTAAGAATTCAAGAGGAAGCGAAGCAAATCAAGCTTCATAATCAGAAGAATGCCAAACGAAGAATCCAGCGTAAGAAATTTCTGGAATCACAGAAGACAAAGGTCGAAACGCCACCCACACCCAAGAAAGTGTGGCGGAAGAAAGTGTCATCGCCCAAGACTCCAACCGGCGACGACAACCAAACCAAAGGAATGGAGAGTCCAGCTCCGTACTCAAAACCCGAGCTCTCGCCATGAGGTACATGGCACATATCCATCATTGCATTGCATATAGGATAGTTTAATTCTTCCTTGCATAATTTTTTTTCCTCTTGCATAATCATGTTTGAAAATTTAACCAACACATGTTTAAAATTAGACATTTTGCATCTCTAGAACTTCACAAAAAAATTTCGAAAATTTTTGGCCGAGTTGTAGGCCGGCCCGCCCCACCTCATTTTCTCTGGCAGGGAGTAGCAGGGAGTGGGTTCTTTGATTAATCACGAAGCAAAGGCAAAAGGCGGAGCACTGAACATGCTGGAGGCAGGCCGTGCGGCCCCATGCAGGCCGGCTGGCCTCTCCCCTCCGCTCACGTCCCATCTCCATCGACGATAGCACGTTACCTGCAAGTCTAGAGGAGTAGAGCCTCGACGTGGCTCGATTGCCGCCGCGCAGGAGCCGGCCGGCCTGTCCTAGGCCGGCCGGCTTGGCCCTGGCGCCCGGCTATAAAAGCCAGCAAGAGCGACGATCTTCAGTGCACCAGAAGCTCAGGTTTGCATGCCTCAGCCCGAGCTCTTCCATCTCCTCTCCCTTTCTCGAGTTTCTTTCTTAATTGAGCTCTTTTGAGTTGATTAAGTAAAGAACTTAAGTGCTAGCTCGCCCCAAAAATAAAATTTGAGTAGTAATTAGTGAAGTTCATAAACCAGAAAACACAAAATTTTTGCCCCGCTAAATAAAATCATGGCACGCTGAACATTGAACGTTTGTGGTGGTTTAACACCCCGCAAGAACGACTAACGCTAACCCTCTTCTTAACCCCTTGTTTCCTTCTGGTATTGCTCGTACTAATCTTTTGCAGGCACCATGATAAATTGAGCCAAGGAGAAGGTCAAGAGAGCATTCTCAAGAAAATTGAGAAGCTCGCGGAGTTCGTCTTCTTCTCGGGATAGCATGTCAGTCGACTCCGGTCTCCGTTCACACGCATCCCGGGAGGAAGAAGAAATTCCTGCAGTCCCACGAAGCTGTTTCCGCATTAGGATCCTGACGATGGGTGAACAAATTGTCGTCAAGAATGACTACGAACGGAAAGCACTCGAGCTGCTGAAGAGGCAGACCTACGGCCATGCCAAATGGTTCGAAACCCACTTCCTCATCATGATGGGACTCATGCAAGACATGAACCAAGCTTTCACTGCCGTCGAATGGGAGGATTTCGCCGACATCGTCGAACCAGGTTCGCAATTCTTGACCATGGAATTCCTTATGTCTCTTACCGTTGAAGAAACCTGCACTGAAACTAAAGTTTATTTTCGATTCTTTAACGAACAATTTGAAATGACCCTCCAGCAATTCAGTGTCGCAATGGGTTTCAATAAAAGATGCATCCTTGACCCCAAAACACTTGTTGAGCACTATGAGTATGACCGTAGCTCTTGGTGGAGTTTAATCTCTAATGAACCTGTGAGTAGTAAGAACAGCATAGTCTCAATTCATAATCCTACTTTGAGGTTTCTCGCCAAGTGGCTCGCCATGCTTGTGCATCCTCGCACAGACCTTCGCCTCTGCAGCTTGCCTGAGCTGCAGTGTCTGTACGCTATGGCAAACAAGATTCACTTCTCGCCCGTTAGGAGCATGCTCGCTCATTGGCAGAAGATGATTTCGGGCAGAAGCCCCATCTACATAACCTCTCTGGTCACTCGCGTGGCGAGGTATGTCAAAGCGATGGAGGCGGCCAAAGTCATCGTCTTGCCTGAGACGGAGGCGTACAGATACGAGGTCGGTCTCGAGCATTTTGTGCAAGGGAACATGATGCGAGAGGGGCCAGGGAACTCTATCTTTATGTGTTACCCCGGGTACGATAGGGAGATCGAGCTACCATGCCCGAGACTCTCTCTCTCTACTCGATGAAAAGCCTAACATTGCAGATGGAGAAAAGAAAACCCGCACAGCGGAGTGTTGTAGGTCCATAGACGAGGAGCAGGACCCGGCGCGAGCAAGCCGAAGCAGGTCTATCACGACGGACGCCCCCGGTTCACACCTCGGCACAACCTGGGCCGTCCACACAGAACATGTGTTTCGAGGAGGCATACGGGCATTATACCCATGACCCGTATCAGGCCAGCGCAGCGGATTCGCCGATGGGCAAAGGCCCTACTACCCCGCAGGTATGCATCCGTCTTATGGTCCACAGATGGGTCCCTCATCGTTAGCACGCTTCAACTATGACGACCCGATTCTCCGGAGCATCACGGATCTCTCGAACTGCATCAACACCCTTGGTACACAGTAACATCAGATGCAGGACACGATGGCACATAACACCCAGCTCACTCAGGAGAGCTGGGGCCTGACTTCCGCTTTGCAGTACGACATCTCGAACGTCTTCATTCACCTTGGGCTAGACTATCAGCAGTCCCAGCCATACCAGCCGTACCAGCAGACCGAACAGGAGAACAACGATGATAATGAGGAGGATAAGGATGACGATGATGAGGACCCCGACGAGGGAGAGCAGGACTCCGATGCGGAGGACTGAGCTTCATCAAAGCTTGGGGGATCACAGTTCAGGTAAGTCATCACACCCATCCTTTTGTTCAGTAGCCATATTAAATAAAAAAAATAAGTATAATAAATAAGTAATCTCATAACAAAAATCCCAAAAATATTTCCATGCTTTGAATAAAATCTATATGGGTGGAAATCCGTGTAAGCTCACTTTGGAAATGATGAATAGTTGCTCTGTTTAAGCCTTGTATGTGCCTCGTTTATAGCTTTTTACTCTCCTAGTACCTGAATTAGTTGGCACATATTAGTTCCACTGAAAATCTGGTTGTGTGGAGGCATGAGTTTAAATTCTAAAGTCAAAGTTGTTGTGGGATTCGAGATAGCCCAAACTAGAATTTAAACTGCTTGCTCTAGTAGGGAACCCCTCGGAATTCTTTCAAAATTAAAATTCCGGGTAAAGGGTTCCCATGGTTAAAATGACCCATTCAGAGCCTTATATTGCATAAACCGTTTGAACTATCTGAAGTTACTTTGAGCTTTGTTGAATGGTGCGTCCACTTCGGGAATGGTACTTGCCATCTATAGGTCTTCACCCCCCCATAAACTCTCCATTTGCTAGCCCAAACATATCTGGCCTGTCAGTTACCTATTCCGGGTATTGACATCCACATTTGCCAGCTATAATCCCCTGCAATCACAATTCCAATACCTCATTTCATCCCACAAAGAGCCTCCCAATCAAAACTCCAAAGAATTCAAGTTATATCAGCAAGAGAGAGTGGAGCTATCTTCTTAAAAAAGAGAGAGAGAAGTCCACTCTCCATCCCTAAAGACTTGTAAATTATGGAGTTCAAATAAATAGGAAGCCATCTACTTCATTTCCTCACAACCTCCAAGTATTCCATGTTCCATGAGACCTGAATTTGGCTAAGTACCGACCCCGTCATGGATCACTCTTCGGCTGGGCAATACAGGTAACCAAGGTATGCAAACATCTTCCTACCCGTAAACTCCACATATCAGCTTTAGAGATAGGAAGATGATGGTCAGAAATCTCGACCATAGGTGAGGATCATACACTTTGAGTGATTCAAGAGTACCATTGGAAAACCTGAACCTCTTTTGAAAAATTCATATAAAAAAATCCGAGCTGGGAACCTGAATAGGTAGTAGGGAACATTCCGGTGAAGATTGTTCAGTCCAACAACCGCCCAAGACCAAGGGATGAAAAACAAATACGCCCCATCTTCTAGAACCGTAGGTATGAGCCAACTTTTCATAAGTACAGACGGGAAGAATAATATGCTGTGCACAAGGTACCTGCAGGGGGTAAACATTGACGCAACTCCTGATCCACCGAGCCTCAGTTTAAGATTTGCTCGAGGACGAGCAAAAGTTTAAGCTTGGGGGGGGGGGGGTGTTGACGGCCATAAATTCACATTCTAGCCGTCAACTTCTCAGGAATAACACGAGCTTTACACTATGTTCTATTCATATTTTATTTATTTCTAACGAGTTCCACAAGTTTGGATGAGTTTAGATTTCAGGTGAACATCTACCAAAAATGGCCAAATCTGGGCAAAAATCCAGGCCGCCCGGCCTCCCTTAGGCCGGCTGGCCTAGCACCTCTGAGAATAGTGTCCCGTCTTCGATCCAGTGGCAAAGTAACACACCCACAATGCCTCTGAGTCATGGATTGAATGTCGGTTTGATCAAGTGGATCGAAAGGCTTGCACAAGGATTAAAGGACCTACCATTCAGTGCAAGCTCGTGTCCAGGTCAGTAATCCAGCACCCAGGGAAGGTCACAAGTGTACAAGTGCAAAGTCGGCACAACGGAGGGCCGAGACGAGCCAAAGGGAGGCCGGCCGGCCTCCCCTAGGCCAGCCGGCCTAGCACATGCATGCGTTGGTCCTAAGCAACTGTCAACTGCCTCTAGAAGAAGATCAGAGCTGTTTTCCAAAAGTCGGTGGCCACGTGGCGGGATCCCCAGGCCGGCCAGCCTAGGGGAGGCCAGCCGGCCCCACTTGGAAGCCCCTCAGGCTCGGTCTTGGCGTGGAAGCTAAGCCCAACTGCCTTACCTGCTTACAACCGACGCCAACTGCAGTACCGACGGAGAATCGACCTTAGAAGGCTATAAATAGATGCACCAGCCATCACTTCAACACACACCATTGAAGCTCTTCTCTCTTCACTTGTACTTTCTAGAGTAGGTTAGTAGCTTGAGAGTTAGAGTCGAGTCGAGCTTGCTCGGGATTCCGGAGTCGTCATAATTCTGGTATAGCTCTTGTATCTTTCTTTTGACTTTATCAATATAAGTTATCTTCTTTACTTTTCTGAGTCAGCTTTACTTTCTGCTATCTTTGCTTACTCGAGTCGGAGTGTCCAGCTCGAGCGCAGAAGTTTTCCTTTAGCTTAGGCTAAGTTATCTTTCTAAGTAATCGGGATCTTATCTCACGGGTTTTCTCGCCCGGACTAGAGTATCTCAAGTTAGTGCTCTAGGTTGAGGGGGATTTCTCTCGAAGGCCTCGAGAGAAATCCTAACACCAAGTGCAGATGTGGTGTCTGACCTTAGTGTTAGCTAGAAAGTGTGTTCCACCCCACGGAACTATTGTGGTAGTCGGCAGGTGGTGACAGCCCTATCCGTCCTTTGTAGTCCACCACGTTCGGGTGTTTTCATAGCAGTAGTGCAGGTTGCCGTTGGACTCCCCTCTCATCACTTTCTGATGTCCTTCCTCTTCCAGCTGCCGAAGCAAGCTCTGCTTACCCGAGAACTAGTTAGATGTTTAGTCTGATCTATTGAGGTTAGCTCGATTGTTCAGAAGTGTTTCAGGTGTCCTATCTCGCTCGTTGTCCTCCCAGCCGCTACCTCTCTAAAGAGTTGAACCTCCGTGTGTCACTCAGTCATTGACTGGCCATTTATCTTACTTATCTATCTGGCTTACGCCGACCAGTTAGTCGTTAGATTAAGCTAGTATGGTTATCATTTGATTTACGATACTCTTTACCATAGTGCTTCCCTGAGAAAAAAATGATACCCTAGAATACTTCAAGGTGAAGTGCTACAGCGGTGATTCTGTGCGCTTGCGGAATTCTATTCTATTGGGCATAAAAATGCCAACAGGGGAGGCGTTTGAGGGGCGATACCTGTAATGGGTGCCATTTGCGGACCACTGCGGGGAGATGCATTTGTGACAAATAGGCTCGCTTCGGCAAGTGAGGACCGAGTTAGGTGGACCTGGTGATGGAACTATGATATACGTACACGCCACTTACCCCTATGGGCGGAGGTTCCAGCCATTCCTAGCTGAGCGGTACCAGGACTGTAGGAGTTATGTGTTAGGAGCGAGTGGTGGCTGGCGCCCCCTGAGAGATCAGGGCTGCGCCGAACTTGTATCCGAGACTCTCGAAGCCCGTTGGCCAGGTTAGAGATTCACAGTCCCGGGTCATTCGTTGTGTCGAATGTCCCCACCCCGGGAGAGCAGGATGGTACCGTCTCAGTTAGGGAAGTTATGGTTGTGGGTTGTGTCTCTGTCGGTTGATCCCCGACTTGTAACCCGAGTGGGTACAGGTGTACAAGCTCTACAGAGTTAAAACTATACGTATAGCCACGTACTCGGACATGTACAACTCTTGAACTAGCTTCACTAACTAGAGTAGTGTTACTGGATATTTCTACCTCCCTCTAGTCTTAATGACTGCTGGATAGCAATTGAGGTACGAGTAGAGGGAGTTCTCGTACCGACTTGGGTAGTTCTTGGTGAGATATACTTAGTCTAGAGATGAGAGTTGACCGGGAGTCCGGGATGCCGGAATGGCCCGCGTCAGGAGTTTGGCTGATGCTTTGAGCTTGCTGCTGCTGCTTAGGAAAACCCCGGCCTTATCCTTGAATACTTTTCTTACCTTTGCATCCACTTAAAGCTACATACGGATGGTGACGTGAGCCTATCCCGTCCTTGGGGATAGTTTGTTAGATACAGGATCCATCATGAAGATCAAGTCAGACGACGAGGAACAAAGCTAAGGATCCAACATTTCAGTTGGTATCCGACTCGAAGATTAAGCCAGGTGATGAAGGATGAATATTAAGGATGGTTCATTCTACACTCGAGTTTTCCTGTGGAGAAGAGACATCAAGATGAAGGATGGCCCAAAAGTTTAGCTAGCACTTCCGATTTCTGTTTGTTTCCTTTTAGCCCAAGAGGCTTGTATCAGAATTTGTATCACAGATCCTCTGGATTTATGTAATAAATAAACCCATGTTTGTATCTACGACATTGTACGACTGTGATATGTGATTGAAATGAGTTCTGTATGTGATAACTACTGATTCAGGGACTATCATGATGATTCAGAGAGTCGGGTTCTCCTTTCGGAAACCCGGTTCGTTTCACAGCTTTACAGAAAGAACCCCAAAAAGCAGTCAGCAGCACCATCTTTGTCAGGTAGCACTTCAACCAAAGAAGTTGTTCTTCAGCATATGGTCCCTCATCCAGTACTCCTTGTCTTCCTCATCCATCTCCAAGAAAGTCTCAGCTATACACTTGTTGATCATAAGGTAGTTCAGGCAGGACATCTGGGCATCCTTGTTGAACTCTGGGACATCCATGACTGCCCTGTACAGCCCAGGAGTACCAGCCCTGATAGCATTGCAGAGGCCATCAACTGACTTGGTTAGACCACCATACAACTGAGTTTCATCTTCTGGTAACCCTCCCTTCCTCTTCCCAGTGCAAGATCCATCTCCTTTTCCTTTCCCTTTTGCTTCTGCAGTGGTAGTATTCCCAGTGCCGACTGGTGGCTTGGGAGCTTCAGCATCAACATCAATGGTCTCTTGGTCTTGAGGGTCTCCAAGTGGTTCAGAGGAACCCATTGCAAGCCTTCCAGTTGCAACTCCACTTCCAAAGATGTTTTGCATCTGCAGATAATTGATGAGAGGGGTGTTCAAGAACTCTGCATCCTTGGGGTGGTCCTACAATCATTAGCATATATTAGTTTGAGACATAGACAAAGACAACATGTCACAAATACACAAAATCAGTGAATGGTAATTACCTTGATGTATCCATTGTATTGCTCCTCATCCAGTGAAATGACATAGCTCTCCTCATTCCATAAAGCACCACTGATCTCTTTGAGCCTGCCTATCTTCTGCCACCTTGACCTCCATTTATGCAGATGGTTGTAAACCTGCATACTTGTCACTTGTACATTGGCAAACTCCACCAGCTATCTGGCAACTTGATTCAGATGCACCTCCTTGAAGCCCTTGTCAGTTTTCAGCCCTTCCCCAACCAAGTCAGAAAAGCAGTGCAGGACAAAGCCAGACATGACATTTGTCCATGTCAGCCTACCTGCACCACCATTACCCTAACCCACATTTGGTTCTACCCCACCCAGAACGTCCTCAACCTCAGCAGCAGCATCCCCCCTCCACCAAAAATGTCAGCCATCCCTATATTATAGTTAACAATATACAATTCCATAGCATGAATACAAGGCATAGCATCATAATAAAAGAATAAAAATAATGCATAATCAATCCAACACTTGCATCATTAAAATTATAAAAGGTCATCATTGATCTAGTAGATGGTCTCAACAGGAGAATCTGTTTACATCATTGATGAATAAAACAACAACCAACAGCAAAATCACAATTTAGTTCCTGTAGCGCCCCCTACTAGCCACATCTGAGCACTAAAAACATCCCTTTTGCCTGCCCATGATGCATTGTTCATCATCTGATCATTGGGTATGGCTTCATTGGAAGGGTTTGGCTCCCAAGTTGCTTTATCAGGGACATGTTCATCAAACTCGTGCCTAATGATCCAGTTGTGTAGGATACAACTAGCAAGCACTAGATTAACTTGAGTAGGGTAAGAATGGAAAGGCTTGTTATACAAGATATTGAACCTATTCTTCATGGCACGAAAAGCCCTCTCCATAGTGACTCTGAGTGATGAGTGCCTAAGGTTGAATAGTTCTCTTGCATTTTGTGGAGACCTAGTACCATACTCCCTGAGGTGGTACCTAGTGCCTCTGTATGGTGGGAGAAATCTAGGTCTGCATGCATACCCAGCATCTACCAAGTAGAATTTTCCTAACAAATATCAAGTAAGTTGTATCAGATGAGAACATATTATTTTCAATTATTAAAATTATGTGCTCGTTTGGTGTGTATGTACCTTGGGGGACCCTAAGCCCATCAAGCCTTTGGAGGGCATCAGCAAGAATAAGTGCATCATGTGCAGAGCCCTCCCAGCCAGCCAAGACATAAGTGAACCTTAGATCAAAATCTACAGCTGCTAGAACATTTTGTGTGGTAGTGTGCTTCCTTCCCAGAAATGCTGCTTTATGTTTTTCAGGAACTGTAGCTAAAACATGAGTCCCATCAATAGCACCCACATAGTCCTACATCATTGGATAAGAGTGAATACTTTATCTCATGCTTAGGATTTTAGAAGTTAATGTTCTGGATTTTATAAGGTACCTTGAAATAGGGATACCAGCTGTGGCTGTTCTGGATTTTAGAAGGTACTGAAGGAGATGGTACAACTATCAGCTCATTCCTAAGCTCACCAACTGCATACAGAACCTCCTGGAAGTGCCTACTAATGGTTTCTGTGGACCTTCTAAAGAAAATTTATGCAACTGAACCTTTGGTTATGACCCACAACATGTAGAAACATGGCAACTTGTTCCTCAATATTGCAGTGAATTGTATCCTTGAGTAACTATCTACTACGAAACAGATCGCAAAGCTGGTAGAAAGGGGTCCTTCTCATCCTAAGAAGCTCTACACATTGGGTATCAGTGGAGTTGAAGATGTAGGCTAGGTTGTTTTGGTGTTGTTCATCTCCAACAGACATTGGGGCATAACTAATAGATGGATGAGACCGACTCCTAATCCTAACAAGTAACCAGGTACAGAGAACAACAACTACTGTAGCTCCCCTACGAACCATCCTTAGACGCAACTCAGCATGATCCATGGCTATAGAATGCAACATATAACAGAGGGAAATAAGAAAACTTTAAAATCGAAATCAAGTTCTGCTGCAGGCATTGAAATATTGCATCTAACATAAGGTTAAATGGCACAGCTGCGGCACGATGCATGCGCCACCCAGTGCCAAAATGCATCATCGACCACTACTAAAGCTCAGAAAATGCTTCGTTTCAATTTCATATGAACATAAATGGCCATACACGAAGACTAAAAAAATATATCAGTTCAGTACTTGAAGTGCACCAGATCTACAAGAAATCGCCAAGAAAACATCTAGATCTAGACATACGGTTGCATACTCAGTGAATCAATCAAGCAAACTACCAGATCTACACTTGAACTGACATCAGTGACCACAAACTCAACTATTGGGACCAATAAGTCAAAAAAAAATCAAGCAAAAACAAGAGCACGGGCAAGAAATAGATGAGGGGAGGAGAGATTCAAGCGGAAGGAGGCCGAGAGGCGTTACCAGCCTACCTCCGGTCGAAGAACCCGAGGTCGGAGCGTCCACGAGCGCCAGAAGGAAGCAGACGAGAGAGAGAGAGAGAGAGAGCTCGAGAAAGGGAGGAAGTGGCGGCCGCGAGTGAATAGTTCGGGGGGGTAACCATAGAGGAGAAATCCAGTTTATATACGGTGGCTCCCGGTTGCATAAGCGGAGACACACGCCTGTTAAAACGAGCCAGGCCTGATTTGTGTGACCGATTCGGCCGCATAAGGATAGCCTAGCCACGGGCCTCCATTTGCACAACGGGAGCCTGGCTCCAGGCAATGTACAGGCAACCAAACATGGCCTCCTTGGGCTACTAGAGCCTGGTTGGGCTTTATGCACCCAACCAAACAGCCCCATAGCTCCTCTCTGTGTGCATATCCTCTGCCGTTGGTTCCTCTACCGTTAGGTCACATACGCGTGGAGCCGGATCCACACGTTAGTGATTAGGCGAACCGCAGAGAAGCCCCGTGAAAAAATCCGGCTGTCCCGGCGGCAGCGCCTTGCCTCGTCCGGTGCGCCATCTGCGTGGCTGCGCTGACCTCAAGCCTCGCCGTTGCCACTGCAGGCCATGGCAGAGAGAGACGATGCAGGGCGAGTGTGAGGCAGAGGGAGCCGACGCATGTGTTGGGCCCCGCTCATGCGTGGAAAGGATTGCTATCAGCCCTCGCCAGATCTCTTCATTTTCTCTATCCTCCAGCTCATACAAAAACTGAGACCAGTCTCAGTGGAAGTGTCATCGACACAATTACCAAAACTATGAACCAGATAACCGAACCGGAGGCGTGTCATGGTGATAAATACTCTTCTCATATTTCATGACACTCCCCTTCTCTCACTTCATAATGAGGCTGTCATGTCAGCAAAATTAATGTCCATGACACTCTATAACACTCCCATTGAGACTGGTCGGACATGGAGGTCTTGTACAGAGCAGCTAACGGCCCATTAGGGCGGCTAACGGTCCGTTGCGGCTGCCATATGAGGCTAGTCTCAATGGGGTTTCATGGAGAATTTTATAATATTAAATATTATTAATTTTGCTGACATGGTAAGGAGAGCGAAGAAGGGGGTTTCATGGGATGTGAGGACAGTTTTATCACCATGAAACCTATCTGGTATAGTTATATAGTTACCAGTCTAGATAACTGTGCCATAAAACTGTGCACTGAAACTGGTCTGATGAGCACTATGCTGCGATCTGCGCTCCCTGAGAGATGGCATAGCATGTGCTGCATCAATGCCATGTAGTTGAAGACAGTCCATCCATGGTTACCGGTATCTATCGATCATACCTCTCATTTGGGCTTATTATATTTCGGCCATGTGTGTTCTTTATCGATGTTGGAGATATATAAATCTACTGGATATAAATATGAGGCATTGCAGGTAACCTAGCGCAAGTGTTATAAAACCCTATTCTAGTTTCAAACAGACAAACGTACGTAATCCGTAACAAACTCACATAAATGGTGTGTAAAAGCAACATATAGAAGGCATATGTAACCAAGACTCGCAAGCATTTAATCTTCCTGCACATGATGTAACCCATAACTGTAATAGATTCAATCTATGAACTTATAGATCAGCATTCCGTCCTCGTGTAGACTAAGGGTTACTTCGCGCTGTGCAGATTGTAAATGAGGCAGCATAGAACTATAACACCCCAGGTGTTTAATTAGCTAATCCAGGGTTATTAACATCAAATCATGCAGCATTAAATGGAATTTTTGCACATGAAATGATGAGTCCTTTGAATAAAGGTTTAAACTATATTCTTTCCAAATTTTAAACAAATATTCTTAGAAAAATAATTTCTAAAACATTGCTCATACGAACTTTTGCCCAAAACCAAAGTTATAGGTTTTCGAAGGACGAACAACTTTCGTGTTCAAAGATTTTTGAGTTGCTACACAAAAATGGAAGAAAAAGTTAATTTTCGAAGCATATACGATATTTTCAAATGTACTCAAGTTTCAAATTTTGTTTTTCAAACGAAGCTTCAAATGAATTTTTGCCTAAAACAAAAGTTGTAGATCTCGAAATTTTAAGCAAATTTGGTATTCAAAATTTTTTCATTTGACCTTTGGAATAGGGAGAAAAATAGAGTTTACGAACTGGAGTTTTGAACTTTGAGTTAATTACCATATTGCCCTCACTACCATCTCCTGTTCTGCTCGCGCCGCCGCAGCTTCTCGACATCCGCGTCCACGCGTCACCGTGCAGCTGTCCTCGCCGCCGCTCAAGTCGTCTACGAAGTCGACTTCAATTTCTCCTCCTCTCGCTCCCTCACTTCCCAGAACCCCAACCGAGGCCCTGCTCGTGCCCCCAACACCACCGCCGCTGCCATTGCCGCCGCCCCCTCCGGGCCGCACGTCGAGCCCCCACCTCCGCCCTCCCCCGGTTCCGATTGACCCCGGGAACGGAACCCTATCGCCCCAGAGACGCTCCCGAGCCCGGCCATCCCCTCCTTGCCTCACCGGCGAGCCGCCGCCATGGCCTAGCGCCGCCGCCGCCCCTGCTCCCGCAGAGCCCCCTGCTCCGCCCTCTCTCGGCCCGAACCGACCCGCCCCCGAGCTCCCCCTCGAGCCTAGGAAGCTCCTCGACCCGACGCCGGCCACCCACGATCACCGGAGCACCGCCCCCGCCGCGTACCACCACCGCCGGCCGCCGGAGCACGCGGTACCGCCGCCATAGGCCACCCCGAGCCGCGCCGAAGCCACCCCGAGGTCGATCTCGAGCCCCTCTAGCTCCTCCACCCCCTAGCCCTCGCCGCCGGCGAGCCTGGTCGCCGGGAAACAGCGGCGCCGCCCTCCCTGCACGTGCCCTCCTCTGTTTCCTCCGGCCAGGGGCATATTTGCAAGCCCCCAAAACATTCCAGGGGCCTAGATGTAAGAGTTCGTTTCCTTTTTCTTTTGTTTTCAAAAACAGCAAACTTGTAAATTCCATATAAAATCGTAGAAAAATCATAAAAATGCAAACTAAAATGTTTTGGAATCCTTAGATCAAAATCTAAAACTTTTGTTACAGTCACATGTTCATATTATGCTTATATTTTAATCTAGGATAAAGATTAGATGAAATAGCACACAAATGTATCTCCTGTTGTAGTCTTGAAATAAGGCTAGATTTTGTACAGTATGCTACACCCTACATGGGTAGCTTTCTGTAAAAATTTGAGGACATTTTGACAACTCTAGCTATAGGTTTCATTAGATCTTGGTTTATGCTTGTGTTAAATAGAATTAAATACACAGGGTTATATACTAGTTTTCTTGAGCTGACATTTTTATGACAGTCTTACCTTTGTTTCTAGATGCTATAGAAAAAATTTGGGAATTTTTAGTAATGTATAACTAGTTCTTTTGTTTTATTCAATAATAAGCTTTGTAAATCAAAAACCCTAGTTTCCTTCATTAGAAAAATCTCATAGTTTTACTAGAGCTTGGTTCTGAGTAGATGAGCATGCATGACAATTTTGAGAATCAATAACTTCAAACTTTGTTCTGTAAAAATAGATCTTTATCCCAGGAGAAGTTGTTTAACTTATTGTTCATGTTTAATCTGCTTCATGAAAATAGCTGAAAATTTTATTGTAAGTTGGTACTTCAGTTTTGTTCCTTGCATCAAAATTTCAACCCCACGAGCTATGGGTAATTATAGTTTTGGACAAAGCATGTTATCTTTAGTTTTGTTAGAAGAAATAACTCTTGTATGTTTTGGTATATAATGAAAACCCCACTTTGATTTTATGAACTAAGTTGTGTTAAATAACTACTCTATAAATGACTGCCCAGGAAATATTAATTAAGGAGTTCACATCCAAACTCACATCATGTTGGACTACAACTTTATCGTGAAGGAAAAATAATAACATCTACATTGTTGAGCAACTCGAAACTATGCATTCATACATATGCATTGCTGCATTTCATTTAGGTACGATAGATGTACTGCATGAAGGATGTGATGTTGGAACCGAGCCAGAAGACGGTGAATGGTGGACACATCCAGAAGATGGACGGATGTATCCCGATGTACACGACCGAAGGAAGATGCTCGCCGAGCAATCACCTTCTAACTAACACTAACCTAGTGTTAATCCCAGGCAAGCCCCGGAGCATGTCCTATCTATTTTAAATTTATGGCACTTATTATTGTTTCTATCTACTTGCACATTTAAGTTTACAGGAGTTGTTTGGAACCTTAGCTGCATGATCCTAGGTACCTATGCTTGAACACTAGTATGTGTAGGTCGCTAGTTGGCTAGGCTAATGGTTCGGTAGAAGTCGAGTGATTTCCTGTCACTCGCGAGAATTATAGGAGTTGAATGTCTTCTACATACTGCAACTATAAGGCTCACGGGCGGGGTTGTGATACTTGTGATACCCCGTCTGTTTAGTGAAAATGGATAAGGCCGCAGTGTGTGGTAGTGGTGGTTAAGCGTTTGAACGTACTAATCACATGCCGAGAATATGGTAATCGGTAAGCTTAAGTACTGGATTGAACCGCAGCCGGAATATACTCCCCACCGTCTTGAACTCGTTCACATCTAGCTAATGGCGAGTACAGAGTCGTCGTACTGCTGTACTTGAGGGCGGTGGGCCTGTTCCGTGAAACGGGAATTGAAGGGAACTGTTGCGTGGGTGACTCTGTTCCCATGCGTGTGTTTAGGTCTGCCTGGCCAGGTTAACAAATTCGATTCGAATCGTCCGTTTCTCACCGGTTATTGAGACTGCTTAACCCTTTTGCCACATAGAGTAAAAAGTGAAAGATGATGATGATGATGATGAATATGGTTGGTTGGATGATGAAAGATAATTGTTTCCCACCATGTTTGCTATTGGATAGATGCTCACCTAGAATGGTTAATTGAACTAGAATTCGGAAGCTAAAACCTAAAATTAAGGATCTACTCTTTACTGCTTTTCGGCAAACCAAACCCCCAGCCAAAAGTCTTGCATGTCTAGATAAAGGGGCTAAGTATACCCTTAGTCGGGTAAGCCTTGCTGAGTATTAGTATACTCAGCCTTGCTTGTGGCTTTGTTTTTCAGGTGGTACATCTGAGGATGTGGCTGGCGTCATGTACGGGCTTCATCATGACGTCTTGTTTCGACGCTAGACTATCGTTCGTTTTTCGTCAAACTTGAACTCTGTTATACTTTTATAAATTCAAACTTGGTTTGTAATAGTAATTCAATTTCATACTTTGTGCTGTAAAATTTGTGGAATGTTGCATTCTCTGGACTACTTTGTCGATCCTGTTCAAGTGGTTTAATCGGGATTTTACCCGACAGCACTGCCAGATTACTCCGTTTTAAGTGCGTGTTAACACTGATTGTCGTTTTGATGATGGTTAGCGCATTTAAGCCGGATTAATTTAGGCGGGGCTGCCACAAGAACATAGTCGATCGATTAGAGAAGTCACGCAGTCACGCTCCCTAAAAACCTTATTGCCGCTCCTCGTTTAGGCTTTTGGGCGGCAACGGCTCGAAGATATCGCTCACCCTCCTCTTCAGCGCATGCCTATTAGAAGAGCCGGCGACATTCATTAGCTTAGTACACAACACAAAACACTAGATGGAACAAAGAGATGAGTTCGTGGGTTTCTCGTATGTGCGTTCCTGGACGTCTCCAGGACTTCTTATAGAGAAGGAGGCAGCTACTTATTATAGAGAAAAAGCTCGAGGCTCATGAGCTGACTCGGTTCGTTCATAGGTTCGGCTCGGTTCAACTCGGCTAGACTTTTAAACGAACGAAGCCAAGCCTTAGTTTCAACTCGTTTTCTTAATGAGCTGGCTCGTAAACCGCTCGTGAGCTATTTGATTGGCTCATTAGGCTCGATAAAAATGATAATACCAAACTTATTTTCTATCAATACAGTTGTATTACTATTATTTCATTAAAATAAACTTGTCCTTCAACTTGTAATGCCAATTTTGTACTAATTATGTCTATTTTGATTCTCCAAACATCTATAATGTCCCAATTTATTGACATATAGTATTTTACTTCTATAATATCATCATGAGCAAAACTTTTAGATATTATTTGCATGTTTATATTGTCATATAGTGTTTACTGATCTTAATGTTGAACAATGGTTGGCCCGTGAGCCAAACAGCTAGCTCGAACTTTCAAAAGAACCAAGCCAAACTCGGATTTTAGCTCATCAACCTTAACAAGCTGAGCCGAGCTAGCTCATTATCAACCAACCAATAATGAGCCGAGCTGTCACATCAGCCACCCCTAGTTTCCGCTATAAAATCGCCCATTGGCAGTAGTAACTTCCCAATTAACTCAGGATTAAGGCATTGACTGCGTGCTTATCACCTCTAACGAATGTTATCAAATGTTACACGCAAATGGCAAAAGGTTACAACAACTTGGCTGCTAAGCATACCCATTTATAAAAACTTTAGTTAGGCTAATATCATACATATTTAATGGGTGACCCATAGAACTATTTGCTGTTGTGGCATTAGATTTAAAAAGAAGGGGAAAATGGATAAACAATTTGGGTTCAATATCCAAGATTAGAAAATTATGTCTATATTTTAAACCCATTATCACAGGTACAATACATCCACTACCAGAAAACGTGAAATTCCTGACGGCTCAAAACCGTCAGGATTAACCCAAATACCGACAGCAATTACATTCCTGTCAGCCAACCGTCAGGAAATGGCCGACAGGAGCACGTCATCAGGAAAGACCCACTTTCCTGATAGTTGGCCGACAGGATTTTTTCCCTGACGGGAGCCCCTGACGGTTGGCCAGAGACTGCCCTAAGATGCATGGCTGACGGTTAACCGTCAGGAATTACTATTATGGCCATCAGGAAATCCACTAGTAACAGTAAAAAATATTACATTACACATGAAGATATGCAGGCATCAAATTCAGTTGGTACCATGGTTCAGTTAGATGTCCATCATATACATACATATTAGACTGCCATCAGTCAAGCTATTGGGACAAAATATACAAATGACTATTAGATATACAACTTTTCCATATATACACAAGTCCTTGTACACATGAGTGACAGTTAGTTTTGAAAACTTGTAGACGGCTCGATATAACGCTAAGTCGAGCATAGTGAAGGTTTATTCACCTTGATAATTGGATAACAACCATAAGTCATGAAATTCTGCATATCATAGGCTGAGGCAAATGCAACATTCCTACATTGACCAAGAGCAACAAATTGATTAGCAGTAGAAGATAGGTCACAAAGCAACATTCAGCAGACACAAGCCACATCATATGATGGAAACATGTTACATGGTGATCTATGATCTTCAAAAGGTTACTTTTTGTTTAACTCCAACGCTGAACACCCAGTAGGAGTTAAAGCAAATAAGATTTTAAATCTGACTTCATTGGTAGAAAGCATACATGAGTGTAGGAGTTAAAGCAAATAAGATTCTAAATCTGACTTCATTGGTAGAAAGCATACATGAGTTCAGTCTGATTCAGAACAAAATAAAGAAGCACTGATAGAATTCTTTGATCCTAAATTGTTCTTTCTAAATTCTTGAACTCGACAATAAATAAAATGCATGCAGAAATCATACAGGAGTTCAGTTTGGTTCAGAACAAAGCTGAATTCAGTTTGGTTCAGAACAAAGCAACTTACATGAGAGACTTTCTGCCAACTCAATCATATATATTTCCCAACACCCAGACAGTATTGCATGCATTTATAACACGGGCTATAGCCAAACAATGAAACACTAGGATATAACGGAGGCACTCACCTTCCAGATTCCAGCAAAGAACGACAATGATGCTTCATATATAGATTTGCTCGCACATCATTAGGTTTATGTGCAGCACCTAGCTAGCAGTGCTCAGCACTTCCTGGTAAACAAAATTATTATCTAATCAGTTGATTCTGCCAACATAGAAGGTAACAAGTACACTCAGCTACTTGTCCCAAACAAATTTACTAGAGTCTTGCATACTTTGACCGTTAACAAATTTCTTTACGAAACAGACACTACTATAGAACGGGCCTTTGATCCAGGATATTTGTCCCGGCTGCCTTTGGGCCTGGGACCAAAGGTGGCTTTTGTCCCAGGTCCAACGGCTAGCCGGGCCAAGACGGGGGTAGGGGCCTTTTGTCCCGGTTGGAGCCACCAACCGGGACCAAAGGGTGGCCTTTTGTCCCGGTTGGTGGCTCCAACCGGGACAAAACACCTTGGCCCCCCTTATCCCCTTCCCTCTCCCCCTGCCCGAGCCATTCAGCTCACTTGTTCTTGATGTTCTTGGCTCGGGAGAGGGGAGTTCTTGCTCATTTCTTCACCATATTTGTGAAGATCTTCGATTCCCCCGTCCATCCATCAGCGCTAAAGGTTTGGTGCTTGTTTCTCTCTTCTTCCATTGCTTGTGTAGCTCATTTCATGCTTCAGAAATAGAGAAAATGTGTAGCTCATTTCTTGAACATTTAGATTGCATATGTAGGTGTGATTTACTAGTTTTAATTGATCCAAAGGAGTGTAGTATACTTGTTTTACTTGATAATAGAATTTTTTGTATTATGAATGGATTATTTTGACACTCTAGTGATGTATTCGTTCATGCTCACACTGAAACCATCTAGAAGCTTAAAAAATCTTTATTTCAAAACAAGTATACATCGTTAATCTCCATTTAACGGTGATGGCACTACATTTCAGGGATACACGATGCGCTATAAGGACGTCGCCAATGGGCTGGTCGCAACACCAGTACTTGTGGTTAATACAAACACAGTATTTGGCGCAGTCAGCATGGCCGTTGTTGCACTGAGAGCATATCAATGAGCATGCTGCCTGTGCCAAGTGCTGTGTTCCTATCAATCGTAAATGTTGGTGTTGCGACTGGCCTATTGGTAACGTACTACTGCACCGTGTCCCCCCGAAAGCCAGTGTCATCACCGCAGAGTCGAGGTTACCGACATATACATTTTGCGAAATAAAGTTTTTTTTCTTCTAGATGGTTTCTGGATATTGAAAAGAGTGTTCTCCTGGAACTGAAGGGTGTCAAAATAATTAGGAGTTACAGAGATTTCTTTCAATTAATTAGAGATTTATTTCTTCATCTTTTTTATATGTTTTCATTGTTATTTGTAAGAGTAATTAATCTAATCATTGTAATTGTAATAGTAATTGATATTTGCATTGTAATTGTAAGAATTTATAATTTTGTGAAAAATAAAAGTGTTTTCCAGTAAAATATGGCTTCAGCAGCTGGAGGGAGTGGTGCCGGTGGGGGTGATCATTGTCCTTCTGGAGAGAAGGACACAACTCCAGTAGGTCGTCGGTCCAAGAAACCTAGCGCTTTTCATAGGGCAGCGCTCTGTTATTTGGAAAAAGAATATAGAGAATGTGTGGCAAGGGGCGAGGAACCTCCATTTGATCTTGAGGATTTGTTGCGGCGTTATGGTTCGTCACCACCAAACTCGGAGGTTCCAGCTCCGCCATCTTCTTCTGCGCCAGCAAGAAATTCGTCAGAGCATTCTGCGTTCCCACGCAAGGACGGTTGAAAACCTATGTGTTGTTGTGCGAATTTTTAAGTTGCATGTATGACGGATTAAGTACTCCTTTTAATTAATCATGATGTATGATGGATATTGCAGATCTTTTAATTATTCATGTTATGTTACATTTAATTTAATTTAGGATGGATATATTTTATTTATTCAATATGTGTAAAGAATTCAAATCGATTCCTTTAAAATGCAGATGATGGACCGGCAATGGATGTACAATGCTGACCGACGTTCTAACAAATTCATTAAAGGCTTGCATTATGTTTTGACTGTGGCTGAGGCAAACAAGAAGAATGGTTTTATGTGATGCCCGTGTGTTAATTGCAAGAATAACAAGGATTACTCCTCTTCAAGAATCCTACACAGCCACATTTTCGCAAATGGTTTCATGGAGAAGTATGTTTGTTGGACGAAGCCTGGAGAACAGGGGGTTACCATGAAAGACAATGAAGAAGAAGATTTTGACGACCACTTTTCCGGGAATACTAGATTCAATGCATTCAATGATGATATTCCCATGGAAGAGCCTGAAGCAGAAGATGATCCCAGCGATGACCTGGGGCTAGCACTGCATAATGTGCGGGCAGACTGTGAGAGTGAAACGGAGAGGTTGAAGTTCCAGAAGATGTTAGAGGACCACCGTAAGTTGTTGTACCCAGGCTATGAAAATGGATTGAAGAAGCTTGGCACCACCCTGGAGTTGCTGCATTGGAAGGCGACAAATGGTGTATCCGACAAGGGATTTGGTAAATTACTAAAACTTGTTAAAAAATGCTTCCTAAGGACAACGAATGGCCTACCACAATGTATGAAGCCAAACAACTTGTTTGCCCTCTAGGATTGGAAGTGTAGAAGATATATGCATGCTCCAACGACTGCATTCTCTACCGAGGCGAGTACGAGAATTTGGATGCATGCCCCGTATGCAGTGCATTGCGTTACAAGATCAGAAAAGATGATCCTGGTGATGTCGAGGGGGAGCATCCCTGGAAGAGAGTTCTTGCCAAGGTCATGTGGTATTCGCCTATAATACTATGTTTGAAGCGTCTGTTTAGAAATAAAGATAATGCTAAGTTGATGAGATGGCACAAAGAGGAACGCAAGTAAGACTCGATGTTGAGACACCCCGCTGATGGGTTGAAGTGGAGAAAAATAGATAGAACCTATCCTGAATTTGAATTGGATGCGAGAAACATAAGGTTCGGTTTGAGTACAAATGGCATGAATCCTTTTGATGAGATGAGCAGTGGTCATAGAACTTGGCATGTGACTCTTTGCATGTACAATCTTCCACCATGGCTCTGCATGAAACGAAAGTTCATCATGATGCCAATGCTTATCCCAGGCCCAAAGCAGCCCGAAAATGACATTGATATGTACCTAAGACAATTGGTCGAAGAACTCTTATTGCTCTGGGGTGATGAAGGTGTATGGATGTGGGATGAATACAAACAGGAAAACTTCAACCTACGAGCATTGCTGTTCCTAACGATCAATGACTGGCCTGCTCTTAGTAACTTGTCAGGACATTCGAACAAGAGATATAAAGCATGCACACACTGTTTAGATGATACCGATAATATATGGTTGACCCACTGTAAGAAAGTTATATACATGGGTCATCGTCGGTTTCTTCCCATCAGGCATCCGGTACGAAAGAAGGGCAAGCATTTTAAAGGGCAAGCGGACCACCGAACAAAGCCGATGCACCATAGTGGTAAAGACGTCTTCGACATGGTAAAAGATCTAGAAGTTATTTTTAGAAAGGGACCTGGTAGCCAACCTGTTCCGAACGAAAACGGAATGACGCCCATGTGGAAGAAGAAGTCTATATTTTGGAAGCTACCATATTGGGAAGTCTTAGATGTTCGTCATGCAATTGATGTGATGCACCTCACGAAGAATCTTTGCGTCAACTTGATAGCATTCTTGGGAGTTTACGGAAAGCCAAAAGATACACTAGAAGCACGTCAAGAATTGCAACGTATGGAAGAACGAGATGTCTTACATCCACAACAGCGAGATAATGGACGAGAATACTTAAGTCCTGCCAGCTATACTCTTAGCAAGGAAGAGAAGGAAAGCATGTTTGACTGCTTGAGCAGTATAAAGGTTCCATCTGAATACTCGTCCAATATAAAAAGAATCCTAAATCTGGCAGAGAAGAAATTAACAAATCTAAAGTCCCATGACTGCCACATGCTTATGACTGAACTTCTTCCGGTTGTGCTGCGGGGGATTCTGCCTGACAACGTCCGGTTAACCATCATGAAGCTATGTGCCTTCCTCAACGCAGTTTCTTAGAAGGTAATTGACCCGGACAAACTGATAAAGCTGCAAAACAATGTGGTGCTATGTCTTGTTGGGTTTGAGCTGATATTTCCACCATCTTTCTTTAACATCATGACACATCTTCTAGTGCACCTTATGAAAGAGATTGATATCCTCGGACCAATATTTCTACACAAAATGTTCCCCTTCGAAAGGTTCATGGGGGTACTAAAGAAATGTGTTCATAATCAAGCTCGTCCAGAAGGAAGCATCGCCAGTGCCTACGGAACTGAGGAGGTCATTGACTTTTGTGTTGACTTTATTGATGACCTTAAACCGATTGGGGTTCCTGAATCGCGATATGAGGGGCACTAGTGCAAAACATAGCTATAGTAACACCAGCTTGTGTTACTATACTTAACTAAATGTGTTACTAGCTCTCCTAGTAACACATCCTGTTAGTGTTCTTATTTTTAGTGTTACTATTATGTGATCTATTGGAACATAATATATGTGCTCCTTTAGATCCAGAAAAGTGTTACTACTTTGTAACACAATTAGTTACCAAATGGAACATTTATTAAGTGTTACAATGGTTCTCTTGGGTAACACATGTTTCATGCTGTAGTAACACTTTCATATTATGGTAGTAACGCTTAAGAACACTAGTTGGAATTTTAGGAACACACAATTTGTAACACATATTTTACCTATTGTATCACATTCAAAATTTCAAAAAAAATATTATACAATTAATATGGGTATAATCTGCTTGAAATTTTCGATGGGACCATGAAAAGTTGCACAATCAGACAAGCCACAAACTTCAATAACCAAAGAAAGTTGCACTTTTCATAAGGAAACACAGAACTTGACCATGACATTTAATAATTGACATTATATACACAACCATATGATTCTAAAGAGCAAATGTGCCACAAGTAATTAATCATCACTAGTAGTCTATGCCACAACATATATAGTATTCTCAACATCCAGTGCTTCGTGATTCAACCATTGATCATTTCAACCTGCATCGTGCAATGGAGTTGTAAAATTAATCACTTGAACATGCATGAGGTAGCTAACTAACACTACATATGAAGAAAGATAGCTGTAACATACACAAATCAAAGGCCAAGCAATTGGCACTCCTTTGGCATGGGCATCACCAATGGGTCTGTAGCCGGTCATGGGCCTCAATAATGGCTCCTCTTGTACAGTAGGGTGATTGATACGCACTTTGTAGAATTGCTTTCCTATCTCAACTCCACCAGCTTGTGCTTTTGGACTAGAGCTCAAAAGGGTTGCATAGGCCACAATTGTCTTATTTGGATAGTTTGAAGTCTTAAGTAGCACAATTGATCCAACCTACATTGAATTAACATAATCATTCAAGACCCGCCCGCAGTCGCAGGGGAAGCCTGTCGGACTCCAAGACTGGACCTAAAATCAGTAAACAATTGTACAGAAAGACCCTTAGTCATAATGTCAGCAAACTGATGTGAAGATGGCACATGAAGAACACGAACTTGTCCCAAAGCCACCTTCTCGTGGACGAAGTGAATGCCAATCTCGATGTGCTTCGTTCGTCGATGATGGACAGGATTGGCTGTCATATAAACAGCACTGACGTTGTCGCAATAGATGAGCGTAGCCTTCGAGAGGGGAATGTGAAGCTCTTGAAGCAGCTGACGCAACCAGCAACACTCAGCCACAGCATGGGCCACAGCCCTGTACTCAGCCTCAGCACTAGAACGAGACGCTGTAGTTTGTCGCTTGGATGACCACGAAACCAAAGTGTCGCCAAGAAAAACACAGTATCCTGAAGTAGATCGCCTGGAGTCAGGACAGCCAGCCCAGTCTGCATCTGTGTAGGCTGTAAGTGTATCGATCGGTCCAGCGTCAATATGAAGACCAGAAGTCAGTGTGCTCTTCACATATCATAGAATACGCTTTACAAGCGCCATATAAGGCTCGCGAGGATCATGCATAAAGAGACAGACTTGTTGAACAGCATATGCAAGATCAGGACGAGTGAGAGTAAGGTACTGTAAAGCCCCCGCCAAACTCCTGTACTCAGAGGGATCAGCAACTGGTGTTCCATCTGTAGCTGAAAGTTTCACCTTGGTG
The DNA here is from genome assembly GCF_016808335.1 of Panicum virgatum. NCBI lineage: Eukaryota > Viridiplantae > Streptophyta > Magnoliopsida > Poales > Poaceae > Panicum > Panicum virgatum. The sequence continues at coordinate 50,105,356 of NC_053152.1, forward strand.
TCAACTGGCGTCGTCGTAGAGTGACACTCACTCATACCAGCACGCTGAAGGAGATCCAAGGCATACTGACGCTGTGATAGAAACAAACCATCTGAAGAACGAGTAACTGATATACCCAGGAAGTGATGAAGAGCCCCAAGATCAGTCATAGCAAACTCAGTGTGAAGACGACCAATAATGTCATGAAGCAGACCCGTAGACGAGACAGTCAACACAATATCATCCACATACAGTAACAAATAAGCAATGTGGGCGCCATCCTTGTAGATGAATAAGGACGTGTCAGAGACCGAGGCAACAAACCCAAGCTGTTTAATGTATGTAGCAAACTGTTGGTACCAAGCACGAGGGGCCTGCTTCAGGCCATAAAGCGACTTCTGTAGAAGGCAAACATGATCAGGAAGGGCTGGATCAACAAAACCTGGAGCCTGCTGGCAATAAACTGTCTCATCAAGATGACCATGGAGAAAAGCATTCTTAACATCCAGCTGATGAATAGGCCAGTGGCGAGAGGCTGCAATACTCAAAACTGTCCGGAGGGTACCTGGTTTAACAACCGGACTGAATGTCTCATCATAATCATTGCCATGCTGCTGAGAGAATCCCCGAACAACCCAACGAGCTTTGTGACGAGCAAGGGAACTATCAGAATGATACTTATGCTTGAAAATCCACTTTCCTGTCACAACATTAGCACCAGGGGGCTGAGGAACAAGACGCCAAGTACCATTGTCAATCAGGGCCTGAAACTCATCTGCCATAGCTGCTCGCCAACTGGGATCAGCAAGCGCACTGTGATAATTGCTCGGAATAGGAGAAGCAACGACATGATCAGCAGACAAGTTCTGATAATTGACAGGCTGTATGGTACCAGACTAAAGACGAGTCAGCCGTCGTAGAGTAGGGGGTGGTGAAGGGCCGCGCGTCGGCTGAGGAGGGGGCGCAGGCGGCTGAAGTCCAGTAGCCGTAGCACCATACCGTCGAACGGAGAGGGGACTGTTGACGGGACGATGACTGTAGACAGTGTCGAAGCGACCAGCCCGAACAGCAGGCCCTGCAGCATGCGCAGGTGCAGCAGCAGGCGCTGCAACAGGCGCAGGTGTAGCAGCAGGGGCTGCAGGTGCTGCAGCAGGCCCTGCAGGCGCTGGTGGAGCTGCAGGCGCTGCTACAGGCCCTGTAGGTGCAGGTGCAGCCTGCACAGCGACGCCAACAGGAAGATGCCCGCCCGTAGTCGAAGCAGATCCTGATGGGGGCACGAGACCACGCCCGCCGGGACTAGTAGCAGGGAGCGGCTGCTCAACATCCATGGAGGATGGAGCTACCGCTAGAGGTGTAGAACTCAAACGCGTCGAACCTGTCGCATGGTTAGTAGAACAATGCATAATATCCGAAACGTCATCGAGGAGGAAATCTAGAGAGGACTGAGGCAAAGGAGGATCTCGAGCAAAGGGAAAGGAAAATTCATCAAATACGACATGGCGTGAGATGATGACGCGCCTAGTAGAGAGATCAAGGCAGCGATACCCTTTGTGAGAAGATGGATACCCCACAAAAACGCATGCAGTCGAGCGAGGAGCTAGCTTGTGTGGGGAAGTAGCCTGCAGGTTTGGGTAGCAAAGACACCCGAAGACGCGTAGATGATCGTAGGAGGGAGGCGTACGATGAAGGCATGTATACGGGACTTCACCACCAATGGATGATGAAGGACGGTGATTTAGCAAATATGTGGCTACTGCAAGGGCCTCAGCCTAGTATGGGGGTGACATGGATGCATGAATGAGTAGTGTGCGCATGGAATTGTTAAGAGTACGAAGGACACACCCGGCCTTGCCGTTCTGGGGTGAGGTGTATGGGCAAGAGAGTCGAAACAAGATCCCATGAGCTACTAGGTGAGTTATGGTGGTCTTGTTGACAAACTCAGTTCCATTATCAGCCTGAAAGCATTTAACAGGATGGCCAAACTGTGTACGAGCATAGGCAATGAAATCTACTAAGTGACCGTGCACGTCAGACTTTCGATGGGGAGGGAAAGTCCAGCAAAAGTGGGAGAAATCATCCAGCAAAACCAAATAATACGAGTAGCCTGATATGCTAGGAACGGGAGACGTCCAAACATCACAATGAATAATCTCAAAAGGAGAAACAGTGTGTGAAGTAGAGGTAGCAAAAGGGAGACGAGCATGCTTGCCAAGCTGACAGGCGTGACAAAGCGTGCTGTCTGATTTATTACAAGCTATAGAATGACTGTTTCTAAGTCTAACAATGGCGGAAGACCCCGAGTGACCAAGACGCTGATGCCATAGCGACGACGATGCAGCAAGGAGGGCTTGGGCGGTGCTAGGAGTAGCAGCGGATATGATGTATAGGTTGCCATCACTATTGCAGCGAAGAATCATGCGCCGCATCCTGAGGTCCTTCACAGAAAAACCAAAGGCATCAAATTATATCGAGCAGCTGTTGTCACGGGTGAATTGACGAACAGACAGGAGGTTGCGAATGATAGAAGGAACAATGAGAACATTATTAAGGGCAAAATTTGCTGTTTGTCACGGGTGAATTGACGAACAGACAGGAGGTTGCGAACGATAGAAGGAACAATGAGAACATTATTAAGGGCAAAATTTGATGCAGCAGTGGCTAGGACAGAATGACCTCTAGACGTTACGGGAATATGTGAGCCATTGCCTACTGAAATAGAAACATGCGAAGTAGGTGAGCGAGAGAGAAGTATACCATCCGAGGAGTGCATGTGGGTGGAGACGTCGGAGTCCATCACCCATGGAGAGGAGCCCTGCAGCTGCATCTGCTGCAGCGCCGTAATGAGACCCGCCTGGTCCCATGTTTGCTGCTGGTTTTGCTGCTGCTAGGGTGGGGTAGAGTACTGCAGCGGCGCGAAAGCAGTGTAGGCCTGCTGAGGAGGAGGCCCCAGCAAGCCCTGACTGCGCCAGGAGCCGCCACCACCTCCGGAGGACCCGCTCGGACCTCCTGGAGCGCCCCATGGAGAGAAACAGAACCACGGGCCGATGGGAGTAGGCCCGCAGAACTGCTGCTGTTGCTGGGGGGCGCCGCCACTGCCATTGCCGCCCTTCTTCCTGCACCGGCGCTGCTGCTGCTGTGGATGCTGCTGCTACGGTTGCTGCTGCGGTGGCGGTGCAGCGGAAGAGGATGAGCGGCAGGAAGATCCACAGCTCATGGTGGCGGCGACCAGCACTGTGGAGGACAGCACCTTCGCCTCGTTGGCCATGCGCAACTCCTTGACGGCAAACTGATTGAGGGCTTCATCAAAGGTGATGTCCTTGGTGCCGGCGACGATGTCCTTGGTGTTGCTGAATTTGGGGTGGATGCCACGAAGTAAATTCAGCACCACCGTGGCCTCGGACACAGGATGACCGACCTCACACAGGGCATCAGCAGCTAGCTTCATCTTCTTGCCAAAGTCCATGACAGATAGGTCGCCTTGAGTCATGGAGTGGAAGTCCTAGCTTAGGAAGATGGCGCAGGGAGCCTGGTTGGCCTGAAACTTGTTAGAGATGGCAACCCAGAGCTGCCGCGCCATCTGATCTTCGGCCATGGTGAAGTCAAGAACATCTTGAGAGACGGAGCCGTAGAGCCACGTACGGACACAGCAGTCAACCTGCTCCCAAGCAGGATCAGTGCGGCGAGGGGGGACAGATCCGTCGATGTGGTGAAGGAGCCCGAACTTGCCGCACATCGCCTTGAAGAAGGCCGACCACTTGCCGTAGTTGGCGCTGTACAGTTCCAGCTCGATGGGAACGTGCGCCTTGACGTTGATCGTAGCGTAGGGGTGGAGGAAGAGGGCGCCTGCTGATGCATCCGCAGCAGAGGAGGGAGAAGACGTTGCTGATGTCGCAGAGGAGGTCAACATGATTGCAGATGCAATCTGGACCACGCAGCAAGGGTCTGCGGCTGGTGTGGTAGGCGCCCAGGACGGCGCAGGGAAGGAGGAGGGGGCGCCCTAGGGTTAGGGCGCAGGGGAGAGGTGCTGGGCGCCCAAGGAGGGCGCAGGGAAGGGAAGGAAGGGTGGCGCCGATGGGGAGGAAGCCCCTGGACGGCGGCTAGGGCAGCGGAAGGGAGAGGGGCGCATGGCTGGGCAAGGGGAGGGCCCGGACTCATGATACCATGTAGAGAATTGGCAAACACCACACCCTAGGAGGGGGGGTGACCTTTCATTATATAGGCTGTATAGGCTTGAGTTACAAGAAACACAATACAAGCACAAATACAACTCTATATGTCTAACAAAAATAGTCCCCTTTCGCAAAATAAACAGAGAGTAGTAATGCAGTCCACTTTTTTTGCATTACAATATATTGCAACTACATCTATACCTGATGGTTCTTGGATGTCATCATCATGCTGTTGGTCAATATCATTGGCATATTTTGATTTAGTTTGAATAACATGCAGACACTCCTTGCTCTTTGCACCACTTTTTCCTATGAATAAATGTGGGGCCAAACAATTATCAAGCATTAAAAAAATAACATCACTTGGTAAGGTATACTTGCAGACAAATTGAAATGAGTAAATGTGTGTTGTATCATACTCCTTTTAGTTTTATTTGGTGCAGACTTGGTTGATGCTTTCTTCGACTTAGATGCCATAAAGGCCATTCTCTGCATTGTCACAAACAAGCTAACTTCCTTTGTGGTCTCATTGTCTTTAAGCATTTCCATGACATCGGTATCCATTTCTATAGCAACCAAACTATCTCTTCTCTTATAATACAAATAATCAATAGATGTGCACCCATATTCTTCGACAAACTCCATCAAGTTGAAGAAACATATCATATCCTTGTCCATTTCCCTTTGCACATGTTCATGTCCTGGAGCTGCCCCCTCGCATTGAAGATGGAGAGTCCAAACATCCGAAGCCATGGTAGCGCAATCTAGTTAGAATTTGAACATGAAGATCAGATAATATGGTTAGTGAAATCTGAGTAACTAAAATTGATAATTCTTTTCTCAGATTTGGATGTAATCTGAAAATGAACTATCAAAAAAATGAAGTACTTAATCAGGTTTGAATCCTTTATCTACAACACTTATGCACCACAAAGCTAAATGAACCTCACCAGTACTAATTTGTCATCCGTCCTCTTAGTCAACGGGATTATAAGAAACAAAGAAGTGAAGAATGAATAATAATAAAGCAGCTTGAAAAATGATCAAATAATTGACCTTAGTTTATGTCAGAAAAAAAAAGAAAAAGGAATGAGCAACAACAAGGAAAACAAATTCTTGATAAACAGATATTGTGCAAAGATAATTGATCTCCAAAGGTCTTCGTAATATGAATTTTAAATTTCCATTGATGGAAAATAATTTAGCACTCAGGATGCCAGTGGGTTGTAATTGGGTCAGCCAGTGAGTGACCCAGATTACCCATTAATAATATTTGTGGGTTTTGGGTTGCACTGACCCAATATGATACAAAAACCAGTTGACCAATAAGTACCCAGGGTCGTTCGCTGTTACTGCTGCCTTTGCATGCGCGCCGCTGCAATTGCAAGCGCTCGTTCAGTTGTTCGCTTTGCTTCCAGTGCACCTCCTGTCACAAAGTCCACTGCAAGCGCTTGTTCTCTACTGAAACGGTACGAAACTTGATGACAACTGAATAAGTGGCCTCTGAAATTCAGAGTTATGCAAAGTTCCTGTGGCAAACTGGCAATCGATTAAAACAGCTAGGCAACTGTTATTGTGCTAACCAAAACCGAGTGAGGCCAGGGGGAGCTGCTGAAGAGATTGAAGAAACCAAGATGAAGTCTAATTGCGTTTGGGCACTGTATCTTTCAAAACCTGAAGAAGGCTTTGAGGCAAAATATTTAACCCTCTTCGTTGACCACGTTTGCCTTCCAAGTTTAAATAATGCCTCTATGATGTACCAAAATACTTTGTTTCCTTGCTGCAATTATTGGTGTTTGAGGGAAACAGTGCATATGATATGTTTTGCAGGTTCAACTTTTATTTAATATGGTATGGGAGGTCAGAATCTTAAAGTGGATGTTCAGGAAAAACTTAATGGTTAACAGTATTATCATTTCCCACCATGATTCTCAAGAAAACAGACATCTGTAAATTCTTTTGAATACAACAAGCTGCCAAAAGTATTTCGAACACCTTGATGCTGATTGTTTTATTTACCTAATATATTTAATGTTCAACTTTCTTCAGAAGGAGAGCAAATTGGCTGAAAATGAGGCAGCGCTTTCTTTGATGAGGGAAAACTATGAGAAAAGATTACTGGAGGAGCAAGCAGCACAAAAGAAGCAATCTTTGACGTTCCAGGAGCAGGAAGCTTCTCTTTCAGATCAGTTGGCTTCGGCAAGAAAGGCTTTGACATCCCTGAGTGAAGAATTCAGAAAAGTGAAGAAAATAGCTGAGGAACTTAGGGATGAAATACAGGGATTAGAGAGTATTATCAGACAAGCTAGGGATGATAAAGGTGCACTTGAAAGTAAATTGGAAGAAAAGCTGGGAGAGATTAATTCTTTGCAGGAAAAAATAAGTTTGCTGAGCCAAGAAATTGATGATAAAGAGAAGCACATCAGGGAACTTAGTGCATCACTTTCCTCGAAGGAAGTAGACTACCAAAAGCTATCTGCTTTGACTAATCAAACTAAACTGAGCCTTGAGTTGAACAATTCTTGAGTTGAACAAGGAGTTGGATGCCACCAAAGCAATGCTAGACAGAAACTTTAAAAGAATCGATCCAATCATCTGAAGAGGCTCTAAAGGATTCCAGAAATGAGGCTTCCAAGCTTTCCAAGGAACTTGAGGAGGCAAATAAATAGAATCAGGACCTAGTGTCACAGATTTCTGAACTCCAAGATGAATTGAGTGCAACTCAAGAAGGACTCACTATTAAACTAGGAGAGGCAGAATCAGTAACCAAAACTCTCTCAGAGGAACTGGCCTCGGTGAAGAAAATGGTTCAAAACCACTGCAATTTATTATTTCCCTCTTTGTGGCTGCACTAGCTCCTACGATTTGGAAGAGAATTCTGTATTTACTCATTTGTCGTTCAAACTCTGGTTTTCCTAAAATTGTAGTGTAGCAATCCTGGATTCAACTATGCCTTGTTTGTAATAATTAACATTACGCCTTCATTATCACACAAAACTGATACAAATTTGAAATGACAGCGCGCGAAGCGCGCGTCAGTCACTGGTATCTAGTATAATATGACAAACACCAATCTCATTAGCTCCTACTTTCTGAAATAAGTATACTATTCTTTCTTGCAATACTGGTTCACAAATAAAAAAGGAAATAATGGAAACAATGAAACACACACTTGCTTATCGGTCTAGGCAACTAGAAGACCACAAGATCATGTGTATACTCTAGAACAACACTGACCCGGCCACCTAGGAAACTACAAGACGATAATCTGATCATCTATAATCTGGAACACTAACCCGGGCAGGGCCTTGAATTCATCACATCCAATTGAGAAGGGCTAGGCATTGCATACCGGTGAGGAAGATGCCACTGATTGTCGGACGACTTGACTGCCTGCTGAACCTGGGGGGATTGAAAGCTAACAGATCAAGAGTAGCATGACCAGATCCGATGGAAAAGCTGGTACGCACCTTCAGAGGGGAATGGAATCGGAGGGAGGCATCACAGGGGAGAGGGGATCCGAGTTCGAGAGAGGAGGTGTCGCAAGGGAGATGTGAGTCCGACGGGGGGGGGGGGGGGGTCGCAGGGGAAATGGGAGTCCAAAGGAGGAGGGGTCGCAGGGGAGATCGGAGAGGTGGGAGGGGAACTGCGGAAACAACTCCCTTGAGAATCGGTCAAAATTATTTGTTCTGGTGTTTTTGGTGGCGGGAATTTTTGGTGGGAACCCATTCCGTGGAAAAAATGGTGGGAACCAACCACATTGAGAAGCCAAAATATTTAGCACAAAGGCTGCGTGCAAAAAGGCACGAGCGTAATCAAATTTAACACACACTTTGTGAATGTTCAATAGTAAAAGTATTATTTCTTACCACCCATATTACTTTTTATAATAAAGATATAATATAAAAGATTAAATTTACTCTTAAATATTCTTATTTTATCTCAAAATTACTTCTATATTTTTTATTTATATAAAAGAAAATAGCTAAAACTTAGCTCATATATCAAGTCAATATCCGAATTCGTATCCGAATCTGCGGCATCCATTTTGCCTTCGTATTCGAGAATATTCGAACTTGTATCCCTATTCGATTTAAAATGTGGTAAAAAGTGCTATCCAAATCCGACTCCATACAAATCCGATCCGTTTCCATCCTTAGTGGTGCTGGTGCCTCCCCTCCCCGCGAGGAGATAAGGTTTGGGGGTGGGGGAACCTAGGAAGGACTGGAGGCAAGGAGCCGAGCAGGCCGGATTGCCGAGTGCGACCGCCATATATGGACTAAAGACTGAAGTGGAGTGGAGTTAACAGGCCGTTTCGGGCCACTCTAAAATTCGTGCCGGGTCGGGCTACCCGTCGTGCCATGGTCACAGCCCAAGCACGGCACACAGTATCGTGCCGTATCGGCTCGAGCACGGTGAATATCGGGCTGGACCTTGCTTGGGCTGGGCTAAAAAACCGTGCCTCGTGCCGGGCTGTCGGGCCTGGGGCTTTTTGTACATATATAGCAGGGTGGTGACCAACCGCATGCTCAGCCTACTGGCTGTGCCGAGGTGCACAAGGACCCACACGCTTAGTCCGTCCATCGCGCCTTGGTGTGATGGGATCCATGCATAGTCGGCGATGGTTCGCATTGGCGGCCTGAGCGACGACACGTCGGTCGTGTTGGGACCCGTGGCCCCATGAATGGAACAACGGGGAACATAGGATCTCCGGTTCCTATGCTTATAGCCGTTCATCAGGACAGTGGATCTGCGACACGTGGAGGATAGAAGGAGACAAGACTATGGAGAGAGAAATAGAACGATTAAAAAACTCAACTGTGTTTATTGTTCAGGATGCGCATAAAATTTTCTTCAAAAAAAGATGCACATAAATATGCACATCCTAATTTGACACCACTATAAATAATAATTAACATTAGTATGGTTTTGCATATCATTTGACACCACTATAAATAGTAATTAATAGTACTATACATATTTCAAAAAAATAAAAATATGTATAGTACTGTTGTCCAAGGTGACAAAATGTTGAACTACTAAAATATGGGTGTAGAGCATAGAGTACAAGTCACACCCAAAAATTTCAATTTTGGGTTGTGAATATCTTTCCGAATATAATTATCAATCTTCTAGATTTTCTGATAATATTTCTAGATTTTGCTAGCATTAATTTTTGATATTTTAGAGCAAAAAAAAGCTACCAAATGTTTCCCTTGGTTCAAAATAAATTATCAAGAGTTCTCAAGATATATTCTAAATTAAACAAAATATACAAAAGAAGCCCCAACGGGCCAGGCCAGCCCCGCTTAGCCGGACGTGGCCGTCTGCAACAGGGGTTCGGCCAAACCCCTGTGCCGCCGCTAGCCCCTCGGCCTATACCCTTCTGCACGGAATCCCTGTGCTCTGCTCGCACCCCACCCTCCTCCTCGCAGTCCAATCCGCCGCCAAAACTCGACGAGCAGAGGCAGCCATCGCCTCGCCCTCACGCCCTCCACTGTTCTGTTCGTGATGCACTAGGGACTCTGCATCCAGGTCCTCGTCGCTCCTTGCTTCCTGTCACACGCACAGCGCCGCCGACGTCCGGGAGCCAACCAGCGCCGCCAGCCCTTCCGGCCGAGCGCCTGCGTGTCCTGCTACTCGTGCATCCCCGCATCATCACCAGACTTGATGTATAAGGTACCAGTGCCATATAGCGCCTTAACTTTCACTTATACCATTCACAGAAAAATCTTATCTGCAGTAAGCTCTACCTTCCCCAACAGGGAGAAATTTGCAAAAATGGGACTGTAAACATTGGCCTTTACGGTTTTGCCATTGGCCCCACATTTCATAGGCACAGATGGTCCCACCGTGTCATTCACTGGGAGTGGCAAATTCACGAGTGGTCAATGTTTGCAGTCCTAATATTGCACTTTTAAGTGGGCAACTAATTTTTTCCCCAACAGCAGGAAGGCACATAAAAGTTCCTTGACACAATGTCCAATTAACAATAATAAAACTGAAAGATTCATGTGGAGCCGCAAATGACAATGTACTGAATTGAGACTATAGATAGAGATCTGCAGTACTCATTACATGAAATTTTTTTAAAAATAAATTACATGTATTTTTGGAATATCAAGTAATCATTATCCATAATGTAAGACCATCATAATTAAAAACATTTTGGAAGTTAGTGTAGAATCCTCTAACTGGAAAGGCCTAGGAACATTGGACCACAGTATCGTTGCTTGCTTTAGAAATACTGAGAGATATAATAATTTATCTACATTTTTTACATATAAGCCTTTGAAAACCCACCATAATAAGCCGTTGAAAGCCTATCACAGATAAGTAATTGGGACAGGCCAGGGTCCACCTTGTAGAATCATATGAGATTATCTTGGAATGCGTCTGACGGTTTCCTGAATTCCTGGTGACCTAGTCACGTACGCAGGCACCCAAGAACCCATTTGGATTTAGATTCCTGAATTCCTGATTGTCATTTGGATTGAGGTCAGGTGCTTCTTCGTCCCCTCTGCTTTCGCAGGTATTTTCTTTCCTCTTGGTACCATCTTGCCGCAGGTATTTTCTGCTCGCTTAAAGATTCCTTTTTATGTTATCATGATTTTCATCTTTTGTATTCAAGTCTGAAAATTCAGGGCCCAGGAGCACCTTTTCTTTGCAAAAAAAGTACAGGTATTAAACTATCTTTCGGATCCAAGTATGCAGTTTTCTTTTCCGATGGTCATAATAGAAAAACATGGGCATTCAATCTGATCGCAACACATATGTCAATATAGGATTTTCATCATTTTGATCGAAATCTGAAATTTCAGAGCCTAGGAGGATCTTTTTCTAGTTTAAGTACCATGTAAGTCCGGCAAAAGTAGGCTGTACATATCCAATCCTCATTTATGTACACCGAATATCTTATCCCTGGATCAAATGCCTACTTTTTCATGGCCGTGTTTGGTTAAGGCTGAAAAAAATTTCGCGAAAACTTTTTAGCCATTTGACCACTAATTTAGAGTATTAAATGAAGTCTAATTACAAAACCACCTCCACAACCCCCGTGTAAATCGCGAGACGAATCTAATGAGGCCTTTGACCGCGTGATTAGAGGATGGTTACTGTAGCATCACTGTAGCAAATCATCAATTAATTACCGTTATTAGATTCATCTCGAAATGTTACACTTATCCCTAAAAAAATTTTGCAAATAGACCACATTTAGTACTCCATGCGGAAGTTTGTCTTTTTATGAAATCCTGATGTGACGTTTTACCAAACACAGCCATAAATTTCAGTGTTTCATTCTAATTTCAGGTTGTAAACCTTCAAAACCAGAACACATGGATTTAAATATTATTAAGACATTGTTGCTTTCTGAAAGACCAAGTGATGAGTACATAGCTGGGGTAAAAGGTTTTCTTAAGTTTGCATACACAGGGAAGAAATCCAATGCAAAGATCCGATGCCCATGTGTCCAGTGTGTTAATAGGGTGTTACAAAAGCAAGATACCGTTTTTGATCACTTAGTATGCAATGGAATGCTTCGTGGATACACTATATGGGGTTGCCATGGGAAACAGCATCATATATATCTGCAGCTAACAAGGATTCGGAGTCACAACTTCCAAGTTTAAACAATAATATGCGACAGGTAGTCCATGAAGCTTTTGGATATGAAAACAATGGGCATCACACAAATGAACCACATCCTGAAAGTTGTTCTAAAGCTGGACCAGATGTAGAAACACAAGCTTTCTTTGATTTGCTTCATGATGTTGACCAACCTTTATGGGAAGGTTGTGAACTATCAAAACTTTCTTTTCTAGTCCTCCTGTTTAATGTCAAGTCCAGCAATAAGTGGAGCAATAAATCTTTAAATGATCTGCTTCAAATTTTACAGCTTGCTCTGCCAAATGGTGCCAACATACCAAGAACATTTGCAGAGGCTCGGAAGATCATTGCAAAGCTTGGCTTAAGATATGAAAAAATTCATGTATGCCCAAATAATTGTCAGCTCTATCGAAAGGACAAGAAAGATGACAAAATGTGAAGCTTCAAGGTGGAAAGATATACCAGACAAAACAACCTTAACAAAGAAGCAAAGAAGAAAGGCTGTTCCAAATAAGGTGTTGCGATACTTTCCAATCAAACCAAGGCTTAAAAGGATTTTTATGAACAAAGAAACAGCCCAATTAACTAGATGGCATGATGAGGAGTGTACTAAGGATGGGGCATTGCGCCATCTGCTGATTCAGATGTTTGGAAAGCTATTAATACTCAACACCCTGACTTTGCATTAGATTCTTGGAACATGAGATTTGGTTTAGCTAGTGATGGGTTCAACCCATTTGGAAAGTGCAACTCAAAACATAGTTGCTGGCCTGTTGTCTTGGTACCTTAGAACCTTCCTCCATGGTTGTGCATGAAAGCTTCTTCTCTTATGCTTACTCTGATAATTCCAGGTTACCCAGGCAAGGACTTCCACACATTTATGCAGCCAGTTTATGATGAGTTGAATGAACTGTTTGACATCGGTATGCCTACATATGATGCATCTCGAGATGAGGTGTTCCAACTTCATGCAACATTGTTGTATACAATCAGTGACTATCCTGGGGTTGGGATATTGGCACAGTTTAGCACTAATAGCCAGCTGGGTTGTCTGTCATGTGAAGAAGAAACAAGTTTCATGCGCTTGAAGCATGGCTACAAACAGTGTTACATGGGACATCGACGGTTTCTACCTGCTGACCATGAGTTTCGATATGATGCCAAATCTTTTGATGGAACTGAAGATCATCGATCGAAACCAGTTCCATGTTTTGGATTAAATCTTTTGGAAAAGATAAAATCAATCAAGGATTTTGACAGTTGAAAAACATGGAAGGGTGCTGGTGGCCTTTTTTTTACTTGTCTTATTGGAAGTATAATTTGCTCCGGCACAATCTTGACTTTATGCATATAGAAAAGAATGTCTGTGAAAATACATATGGGACACTTTTAGAAATGGAGGGCAAGTCAAAGGACAATCTGCAGGCTAGGAAAGACTTGCAAGAAATGAACATTCGGCCGGATCTACATCCACAAAAAAAGGCTAACGATAAGTATTACTTACCTCCTGCTTTGTATAATATGTCAAAAGAAGAGAAGCAACAGTTTTGTAAGGTCCTTCATGATATTAAGGTTCCAGATGGTTATTCTAGTAACATCTCCAAATGTGTAAATGTTGCTCAAGCAAAACTTTCAGGCCTAAAAAGTCATGATTGCCATATACTAATGCAACAACTTCTACCGGTTGCTTTGCGAGGGCTTCTCCCCGATGATGTTACATCTGTCCTGTTTGATCTTTGTGGGTATTTTAGAGAGCTAAATGCAAAGGTTCTCTACATAGATGATCTTGAAAAGTTAGAGGAGCGAATTATAATGACGTTATGTCGGATGGAGATGATATTTCCTCCAGGATTTTTTACTATGATGGTGCATCTAGTTCTTCACTTAGCAACAGAGGCAAAAATAGGTGGTCCAGTTTGCTATCGATCAATGTATTTTGTGGAAAGGTGCACACTTTTCTTAAGATTGATAGAACCCTGTTTTACCTATTGATATACATGTTTATTTAACATTTTTGTTTATATGATGCTGCTATGCAGGTACCTTGGTGAGCTGAAATCAAATGTGAGGAACAAAGCTCATCCAGAGGGATGTATTGCCGAATCAGTTTTGGCAAAAGAGGCTATGGTACTTTGTTCAGGATTTCTTGATGGTTTTCAAAGCTTGGTTAACAAGCTCTCAAGGACTGATGATAGTGATGAAACACTTGGATCTTCTATTGGACCAGCATCAACTCTTTTTCCAAATGCTGGAAGGGCACTTGGAAAGCCACGAAGTTATGCTATAAGAGGTCTGGCAAAAGTACAAGCACATAGATATGTGTTATTCAATTGTTCTGATGTCAATCCATACCTTAGGTAATACCTCTAAACTTATAAATGTAGATTTAATAATTTTCATATCACACATTTTCTTACAAGATATATTATAGAGCTCATGCTGAAGAGATCACAACTAAGCATACTGGACGTCGAGGGAGCCATAGAGAAGTTGAGAAAATACAAAATGAGAAGTTCCATCAATGGTTTAGAGGACATGTAAGTGTCATATCCTACGTCCTTTACATCTAACACTAAAGTATGAAACTAACTTGTATAGTTGTACAGATTATGCAGATTGAGAGGGGAGATGGCATTCACAGTTTGAAAGATGGCATCAGATGGCCGAATTATTTAATTTTTTTCAGTTCTACAATTTAGTTTTGTACAAAGGTAAAAGTAGCATGTGAGGTTCTTCTTTGTCTTGTTACTTGCTAGTTATCTGTATCAACAAATGTAGATTTCTCTAACAAAATGATAATTTTACAGATTTAACAAAATTATTTAGTCAACATGCTATAGTTGATCTTGTTCGCTCAAAAAACGTCTTGTTTATGTACTGCATTGTAGAATGGTCAGACTTTGGAGATGACATCAATTTGCCAATATGTCATAGTTTCCTTTCACTACAATGCAAAATTTTCATATGTGTAAAAGCTAGAATTATGTACTATACTATGTAATATGGTTTGTGGAAAGACTTCTCTACACGTGTACTCCTTGCCTTTTCATCTATCTTGGGGGGGGGGGGGGGGGGGGAGAGCTAGGTCGAGCATTGTTCTGTTAAAATGAATAGAGTACCGATCAGTTTCAGAAACATTTTCATAGCTTAGTGGTGTGTAGTGCTAGTCTCTTTCCCAAGGCCCAGGTTCGATTCACCATGGCCCCTTTTAGCTGTTATTTTTTTTTTCTAAATCTGCTAAATGTAACAGATGAGCCCTATTATCCAGGTCCCATGCTTACTGTGGCGGAAAGATGGGCATATGACGTAGCAAGATATTGAGCACAAATACGTTTGATAATATTAAATACTAAATATTCACACACAAAAAATCACTTACGTTAGTGGTAAGGTATGTGAATTTTGAATCATGCGGCATGCGTTTAAATACTATTTCTGCTCTCATTTATCCCAATTTAGCTGAGCCTGTTTTCTTAATAGAGACATATTTGCTCAAATCCCAAGCAAATTTAGACAAGGTTTAGCACAACCTATTTATCTAAATGTTAGAAAAGATTAGTTGTCTTAGAAAGTTAATCATATATAAAAAAACATAAGAAGAACAACATCATCTTGACTTAACTGGCTGGATGTGAGGCCTGCCCTTCTTTGGATACTTATGGAAAAACTTGTCATAAATTTGACACTCGCTAGTTGTCATAGAAAAATAATAGCATTCGTCACTAATATGTCATTGCAACAATTTATGATGATTTGTAAGTTGCCTTAATGACAATATTTTATTTTCATCACTAAACCATACTAGTATCTAGAAAATGTCATAAAATTGAATGACAAACCCTGTCCCATCTAATATGTGCCTAAACCTTCGAAAGATCTAAGATCGTGGAAGAAAATTCAACGCGGCAGTGCTCTAGGAGGTTGTTGTGCAACACAATCTAGATGGCCTCCACACGTCCTGAAATCACGGCGCATGGCGCTGCTGCAACTCACGCTCGTACGAGGCTGTTGAGCCGGAAAGATCTTCTCTGTAACACTTAAATTGTAGCATTGTTTTGTATGTGTGACTAAAAACTAGTACCTTCGTAACATTTTAAGTGTAACGTTTCTTTTGTGTTACTATAAATATTTTCTGTAACACAATTTTATAGAACATGTGCTATGTGTTACAACACTCATGTGTAACATATAGTTTTGTGTTACTGTCAATCTTCTCTGTAACATAATGATGAATGTGTTACAAGAGTGTGTTACAACATCTATATTCTGTAGTAGTGGGGAGACTAAATGGAAAGGGTACATTAGTCAAGAAATCGTATGTCTGCACAGATGATTTTTCATTCAAGAAAGCACATTATGCGGTTCTTCAACAATAATCCTTGGTGGACCCTTATATCGAGGAACACAAGAAGATTCTGCTCTCCGAATTCTCAGAAAAGTCTGAGGCATGGATTACACATGAGCACATGAATATTTTCGGCAGCTGGTTGTGCAAGCATCTAATGCATAACTTGGATATAAGTGAACAACTGTTCTTATTAGCTAGGGGACCATCTTGGAATATCTTGACATACTAAGGGTACCAGATAAATGGAAACACATTTTATACGATAGCTCAAGATAAAAAGAGTACCAACCAAAACAGCGGTGTGCGTATGGATGCCACGGACAATAATGGAAAAAATGAGACATATTACGGCTACATTGAAGAGATATGGGAGCTGGATTACGGTCCCAATTTCGAGGTGCCTCTATATCGTTGCCAATGGGTGAAGCTATCTGGAGGAGGGGTAACAAAAGATCAGTATGGGATGACAATAGTTGATCTCAACAATCTTGTGTATAGAGACGAGCCGTTTGTCCTAGCCCAGGATGTCGCTCAGGTTTTCTACGTTAAGAACATGTCCAGCAAGCCAAAGAAGGGGATAAACAAGCAAAAGAAAGAGCCTAATCGACACATAGTTCTATCAGGGAAGAGAAACATCGTTGGAGTGGAGGACAAGACAGACTTGTCAAAAGAATATAATAACTTTGTTGTCATTCCACCTTTCGAAGTCAATGCTGACTCATGCATCCTGCTAGCCAATGATGATGCTCCATTCTTGCGCCGTGATCATAATCAAAAGACATTTGTGAAGAGAAAGTCTGTTACCGTACCAGTAGCTGCTGATACTTGATGTACTTGATTATATATGTACTGTACCATTATCCATTATGTGTTATATATATGTGTATATATATTATTCTTTTTTTAAATTTTTCACATAATTATCAGACTCAAGGATAAATCTCATGCAATTAGTTGAATTACTCAACTAATTATATTTATTTCAAAAAATTACACACGCTATACTTATTTATTCCATTAAATGACCTAATTTTATGTAAAACCCACTTTTCAAACGTTAATGTCGTGGTAGAATCCATTTTCTGTCGAAAAAAATAGTTTGAAAAAAATTATTAACCTAATACATTTTTGCATGGTCAAAATAAATAATGTAATATGTACAAAGTTATATATTTCGTGGACCCAATCAGTTGAATGAAAATGAAACATTTTTGCTGTGTATAGCAAGTCCAAATAAAATCAGAAATATTGTTTGATAATTTTTGGATCCATAATTTTTTTAACTCAATTAACAAATGATAGCCTATTTTAAAAGAGAAATAAAAAGAAACAAATGAAAGTGAGGAACGTTTGGCGGGAATGATGAAAACCGGGCCTGTTTTGTCCCGGGTGATGGATCCACTCAGGAGTAAAGGTGGGCCGCACCCTGGGGGAATTCGCGGCCCGCCAAAAAATTCCTTTTGTCCCGGGTCAAGCCACCACCCGGGACTTCCCCGCCCAGAGGGCCGCCTCCCTGAGCGCTGCGCCCAGAGGATCGACGCGCTGCGGCCTCGTCCCCGGCCGCCGGCCGCTTCCGCGCGCCGCCGTCGTTGCTGCGTCCTCGTCGTCCCCGACCTCCGCTGTCGTACGTGAGCACGCCGTCCGTGGGCCGCCGCCGCCCCGGCCCACAAACCCTACAATTTTTGTGAATTAGGCTCAGATTTTAGTGATTTATGACCAAATTTTAGTGAATTTTGTGCAAATTAAAACCATAATTTGATGTAAATTAGGTGTTAATTTGTTTAATGTGTTAATTTACAAATTTGAGTATATTTAATTTGTTTAATGTGTTAATTTGTAAATGGTAAATTAGGGTATTTAATTTGATGTAGTATGAAATTAGTTGATAATAAATTTTTGTAAATTTAATTTGTTTAATGTGTTAATTTTTTTTGCGTGAATTTCATAAATTGTAAATTATGGTATTTAATTTTATGTATATTAGGTGTTAATTTGTTTAATGAGTTAATTTATAGTGAAATTATATTTAATTTGTAAATATATGAATGTGTATGTATATGTGTGTATGTGTGTACGTACGCCGATCCAATCCTCGTCCAGCTAAACGTACGCCGATTTGATCCTCATCCGTCTAAACGTACGCCGATCCAATCCTCGTCCATGTAAACGTAGTCGTCCGATCCAATCCTCGTCCATGTAAATGTTGTTGTCCGATCCAATCCTCGTCCATCTAAACGTACGACGATCCAAAGAAACGTCCAGCTAAACGTAGTCCGATCCAAACGTAGTCTCCTTCTCGACCGGGGAAAATAAGGACTTTTTCGAATCCTTGTGACTAGATCTATTCTATAAAGTCATAATATGGGAATTACTTAGTGAATATTTCATTGAATTACTTAGTGACATACTTGGAATTACTTAGTCAATATTAATGTGAATTATTTAGAGAATTTTCTTAAAGGTTTTATTTGTATTTATTTTTTAGTTACGATGGACTCGCGACAACAAACAGACGCGCAAGACAAACAGTTCTTGTTGAATATGATTGCCGAAGGTGGTGGTGCACAAGGAGATGCCCCCGAACAAGCTGATGATGGCAGCAATACCGACATATATTTGAATATGTCCGGTGATGGATTGGAGGCACCATCCATTCAGGATGACGCTGCAGAAGAGCAAGATGACACTGCTGGTGAACAAAGTGCTAATGTACATATCACAACTATACTTACTTGTATTGAAAATCATATTTTCATTTGAATCTATATGAATACTATATAAATATATGTGTGTTTTTTTATAGCCGTATGGATCATCGTCGCAGTAGAAAAAGATGAAGCGAGGCACGACAAAGAAACTGGAAGGGCGGTACATTATAACAGAAGTTGCTTCAGATGGTGAACCGATTGCTCCAGAAGCTGCCGCCAAAAAATTCGTAAGACAATCCGGATGTATTGTCAGGGACCACATCCCGATCAACTTCAGGCTATGGAAAGCTTACAATCCAAGCGAGCAAAGGGATGCGGTACCTGAAAGAGAAAAAGAATGGTGCTGGCGGGAGCTTAAGAAGAACTTCATGGTAACAGCTGAATCAGAAGAGATATGCAAGCGCTGGACCCTGAGCAAGATGGCCGAACAGCTGCAGACATTCAAGAAAAATTTGACGAAGAAATATATCAAGACCGGGACCACGCCAGAGTTTACCGGCGAGCTCGGAAAGATAAAGGATCACTGGGATGCCTTTGTGCAATACAAGACTTCCGAGCTTGGGATTGGGAAGGTGCAGAAGGCCAAAGATAATGCCTCGAAGAAAATATACCATCACACTCTAGGGCAAGGAGGCTACAAGCTCGCAATACCCAAATGAGAGAAGATGGAGTAGGATCTGCTTGACAGAGGTATCGTACCTGCGACCATGAACTGGCCTGAAAGGTCAAGGACCTGGTTCTATGGTCACGGGGGAAGCTTGGACCCAGTGACTGGGTGTTGCATCTATGGGGGAAAAATCCAGCAAGCAGCCCAGAGACTACAGGAAGCCATACAAGCAGTGGCCGAGGGAACATTCTAGCTGGATAGAGAGAGGGACGAGTTGACTTACGCCCTTGGGAATCCTGAACATCCGGGCCGCACATGAGACAAAGGCGTGGTTCCGTGGAAGTATGGGTTCAGAGATTACATTGAATCATATAGAAGTCGGCAAAGAAGAAAGAATGATGAGCAGGAGCACTTGCGAAGGCTAGAGGAACAACTCCTCTCACACGATCAAAGACTGGCGGAAGAGGTTCAACGCCAAGTGGCCATAGCAATGAGCTAGCAACAATAAGCGCAACCGGTGCCTGCAGAGCCTAATGTCGCAGCCGATCATCAATCTCAGCGGAAAAGCAGCTGCGCTTCCACAGACGTCCCTGTCGAGACAATGGGAATCTAGGCCGCAGTTGAAGCGACGACCCCGCAGTGGTTTCCAGTGGATGAGATCACCCATCGGACACCTTGTGACCTGCAGACTGCGCCATCAAGAACTTAATGTTTACTATTGCGTACGGCACCGCCATGCCAACCCAACCAGGCGACGTGTACCACGGGCAGCAAATTCCAGCACTATCTCGGCAAGGTTCACCGGCACATTCTCCATCACCATCATCTCATGCGCCGATGAACACTCAAGCGTCACTGTCGCCTCCATGGTCACCCCCTTCGCCACCGGCAAAGAATTAGAAACAGCCGCCGGTAAAGAACGTAGCTGCACCGGCTAAGGAGCCTCCAAAGAAGAAGGAGCAGAAGAAAAAACAAAAATAGGCTCCTATTAAACCCTAGGACCTGAGTAATGAAGAATGCGATCGGAGGACTGTTGAAAGAGTTAAAGAGCACTTAAAGCCGAAGCCGAAGCTCGAGAAAGTAATAAATCCGGGAGATTTGAAATTTTTTAAGGGAATGTGCGAAGCAAATAAGAGAAAATTCATTGCGAAAGATCCCCCTTCAGACTATGACCGCACAATTATAAAAACTGCTAAGAAAAAGAAGAGAAAATCAAAGTCGTCGTCGTCATCCGACGTTCCACAGCTCGGAGCCCAAAAGAAATAATCAATAGAGCCTCTCGTAGTGGGACAGACGACGCAACAACAAGACTTTGTTATATTTTTGAAAGAAGCAAACCTGACGGCAGCTCAGATTGCAGGGGGAGAAGAAACTCCAAAGGCCGAAGTGGTCGTCAAATGGACGTATGAGCTGGGCAAATCTCTTGAACCCCCCGAAGTAGTGTTTGTGCTTCTAACGCAAATGTATAAGCTACACGAGCGCTATATGAGTGCGATGGCCGAATGCAACTTCATGCAGGAAGCAAAGATTAAAGATGACAATTTCTTACGGGGGAGGCCATTATATGGATAAACTGGGAAGAAGTTTACCGACTATTCCATCAGGAGGACCTCGACATCTCTATGGTCGGCTTGTGGGTTCTGTAAGTATTTTACTCTCCTTATGTATTGTTTTGCATGATCTCAACATACTGATCCCTTGATTTATTCGGTATCATGTAGAACGGAGATACAAACTTGCAGGAGAAAGGGATACTCTCACCTTGGCTTCATCGACCCAATTACTTGTAATTGGAGGCTTCTACGTGACAATTCTGATGAGATATTCCAAAACTTGTTTAAGTACTTAAGCGTTCATCACAACAAGCACATGATATTGTTTCCTTACAACTTTGCGTGAGTGATTCCTACCGTCTAACTCTTTCTATTCTGTATCATCGAATTGTTTAAACTCTAACTATTACGTATTATCTTACAGTGAACACTGGGTCCTAATGGTCATACTTGACGACATTAGCATGATGGTGGTTATGGACTCATTAAGGAGACCTACAGAACAATACAGTGATCTTCTTAACATGACGAAAAAGTAATTCTACCACTACTCCCTCGATGACCGGTACTTTGAATCACTCTGTTACTTGACTATAATTGTTCTAATCATACACAGGGTTGGGAAACAATTCGTTAAAAATCATCCAGATAAATTCAACAAGGAATTGAAGATCAAGACAGATTTTGCAGTACGCACTTGGATGATTCTTTGCACATTTCATTAGTTTTATTATAAATTCATGTAAATACCTGATAATTTCTTTTCTCTTAAAGTATATGGGGGCAGAAATAAGACATTAATTTATGCGCATATTATGTATGCGAGAACATCCACGGTCTATAGGTCCTCAAAAGGACATGGCAGATTGGGAGGCCGAAGTAAGTAAAAGACTTGTTAATGTTTGACCTCGTATTGTAATTACTCAAAATTAATTATCCCTCTTTTCCATAGGTCGAGGTGATGCGCGATCAACTCATACCAGAGGAAAAGATTTTGGCGATTCAAGAACAATTGTCCGGATTTATTGTTGAGCAAGTTCTTGATCCAAAAGGCGAATTCTACTATGATGGACACTCTAATATTGACAATCGCAACAAATATGATAATATACGCATATATGTGTAATTAAGAACGAATATAACTATGTATATATATATATCTATATATATATATGTGTGTATGTATGTATTATATATCTATTTATGAGTATGTATGTATTATATATATAAGCCCTCCAATAATATATATGTATATATATATATATGTTTATATAATATTGGTCCTAGACATTTTCATATGTAAAGAAATTCACACATATAGATATGTGTATACATATATATATATATATAAGTGAATTATTTTATATATGAAAACTATCTAGGACATATATTATATAAGTAACTATATATATATATGTATATATTAGTGGAGATCATACACACTGAATTCCAATACATAAGTTTAATTGAAATACAAAAGTATAATTGAAATAGGAAAATAATTGAGAAAAGGAAAGCAGGGAAAAAAGGGTGCGCCAGCCACGTGGCGCTGGCAGCCCCTTTTGTCCGGGTTGGTGTTACCAACCGGGACCAAAGGATTCTTTTTGTCCCGGTTGCCAGATCCGGGACAAAAGGATCCTCTTTTGTTCCGGCCTGGCGGTCCCGGTTAGGAAATCGGGACAAAAGAGGTTTCCCAACCGGGATAAATTAGCATTTATGTAGTAGTGAGAGTCAATTCTTACTAGAGTCATGCATACTTTGACTATTAACAAATTTCTTTAGCATACCACTATTCTCTGCTACACTCAGTTGCTGCACAGAGTGTAGCAGAGATGCGGATGTTGCGGTGGTTTTGCGGGCACACAAGGAGGGATAGAGTCCGGAACGAAGTTATTCGGGATAGGGTCGGGGTGGCACCAATTGAGGAGAAACTTACTCAGCATCGGCTGAGATGGTTTGGACATGTCCAACGAAGGCCTCCTGAGGCGCCGGTGCGTAATGGGATCCTCGAGCTAGTCGATAATGTAAAGAGGGGTAGAGGTAGACCTAAACTGACGTGGGATGAGTCGGTTAAGAGAGACCTTAAGGATTGGAACATCTCTAAAGAGATAGCTTTAGATAGGAGCGCTTGGAGACTAGCTATCAATGTGCCTGAATCTTGAACTTATTTCTTTCGGGTTTCATCTCTAGCCTACCCCAACTTGCTTGGGAAAAAAGGCTATGTTGTTGTTGTTGTATTTCAGAGACAAGGCTAGAACAGAATCATCAAATGAAATAATTGTGCATCCACCGTATGAAATATAACCTCTTGTTCCCTTTCCCTCTAATAGACAAGTAAAGGGTCAATGTATTCCTGTTGTGAAACATAAGAAACCATGATGAAAGTCTCGCCAGAATCATATGATTTCCTGTCAAATCTTTACTCGGTCACCTAAGAGAAATTAACACCACACAAAGATTCGTACCATATGGTGCTGAGGTAAACGTTCTTGGCAGGAACGCATCCGGTCTCATCGAGCGTGTGATGGAGGACACAGACTTGCGTCCGGCTCGGCGGCGTTGCCGATGAGGGGCAAGAACTCAGCGTATGTCGCCGCCTCACCGGCACCAGACAACCAAATCCGCATCAGGCTTGCTGCCGACAGCACTCCGCTTGGTCGGCGCTGGTGACGCAGGGGAGATCTGCAGGAACTCGATGCTGAACGTGAGCTTCCGGATCTGACTTGGATGGGGAGCATACTACAGGCCGGCATGGACTGGACCTCGAAGGAGGTCAGGTAGCGAGGAGGGGAGACATAGATAGCGACGGCGGCGGCTAAGGCTAGGGATCGATGGAGTGGTGGCGGCGGCGGCTGAGGCTAGGGATCCATGGAGCGGCGGCGGCCTGGGTCTCTGTGAGGAGCAGGGTGGAGAGAAGAGGATAAAATTTGGGTGAGCAGCAGGTTCCCGTCATTTTTTTTTTGTGGGTGCGGGGTTGGTGCGGGGCTGCGGGTTGTGCCTCCTGACGTTCGGCATTTACCGTCAGGAGCCTCCCATTTCCGGTCGTGATCAACAATTACTTGTCTTGGATTCTTAAGAAATAATATAAAGATATCATGCCTTCTGTGAGTTCTGTCATACACAATTTATATGATGTGACAACCTTGATCAGTGATATGATACAATGCACTGGGATCAGCCTTTGCAATTACTTTGTATACTCTTTCACCTATATTAATATTTCCACTTTATACATCACATCTCCATATGTTTTTGACATGTTTGAATTATGATTTTAACTTGAAAACGGTTATTCTCATTGCTTTCTACATAATGTATATATGGTCTGTATTTGTCAAATACATCATGCATGTATAATTTAATTTAGTATTTTCTATATAAATAATGAGATAAATGGGTATTTCCGAAGCATATTTTGAACGAACACGCATGCAAGATTTTTGAGAACGATGGTTGTAGACTTGGTAGCCTTTGCGTGGGCCCGGGCCTCGTAGCATTGGCATTATTTCACCCTGTCGAAAATGAAGCATGTACTCCTCCTCGTCACCTTCAC
The DNA here is from genome assembly GCF_016808335.1 of Panicum virgatum. Taxonomy (NCBI): domain Eukaryota; kingdom Viridiplantae; phylum Streptophyta; class Magnoliopsida; order Poales; family Poaceae; genus Panicum; species Panicum virgatum. The sequence continues at coordinate 50,129,881 of NC_053152.1, forward strand.
GAGCAAGCGATATACAATTATTTTGATGTGCTAACTGATGATGAGTGCGTTTACTGATGCCTGATGGTGATGGTCATCGTCTGGTCCGCTAGCTTCGTGCCCTGCTTTTGCAGGGCAAAGTGGGGATTTTTTATTTACTTATTTTAATATAATATTTTATTAATAATTCGTGTGGATCTAAATTTCTAAAAGCATCTCCAGCAGATTACTCATATCACATATCCAAAATATATTCTCTCTCTATTACCAATAACTATTTTTGTGTTTTAGGTAATAGTTGTTGCAGCAGACTACTAAAATGCAATCACCAAAAATAGGGTGGAAAAAAAAACCCCTACATCTAGGAGAGAGGGAGGTGTGTTTTGGTGATTACCAAAAATTTATAGGTAATGGGGATTGGATTGGTAATCTGCTGGAGCACCTTCATCACTAAAATATTAATTTTTTTAGTATTAGGGAGAGAGATGAGTAATATGTCGGAGATGCTATAAAAAGTAGCACTTTTGGTCACGGCACAACACATGGTGCAACTCGATGAAGGGTCACGTCACATATTTTTGTGCGATCGACCTACCATGCTGGCACATGTGCGTCCGCACCTGGCAAGGCTGAGTCGCTCCATGCTCTGTGGCACCACACAGCTTAATACATGCCCACCTAGCTGTAGATTTGGCCCAACAAACTCTCCATCTCCGCGGCTTTTTTATTTTTATATTTTTTAAAAACATTTTTTACAAAAATATATTTTCGGTTTCACATTTTACAGTTTTATACCCCTACCGCCCGGAAGGGGGGCGGCAGGGATCTACATGTAAATAAATATATTTTTTTTTGCACGGAGGCCCCTGGCGGGAGCCTGCCGCCCCCCTGCCGGGCGGTAGGCACCTGCCGCCCGTTGGAGGGGCGGCAAGCAGCCCGCCCGCCCGGTAGGGGGGCGGCAGGCTCCCCCCAAATATAAAAGCTGAGCCCCTTCCCTCGCACCCTCATTTCCTGCACACGAGATCCAGAGTGGGGAGAGGGAGAGAGGAGGGGTGAGGGAGGTAATTCCACCGGCGAAGCCCTGCCAGATTTTGGATCCGAACCGCAGGTAACCAATCTAGACCGATCAATTTACTTCACAATCTAGACCAATCAACACCATAACACATATGATACACATCATGTCATTTCTTGGAGGCCATAGTTCGGGGGGGGGGCATGAAGTCATCTAGGTCGTCATCCCAGTTAACAGAATTTGGTGCTGGAGATGGTGCAGTTTGACTTGATGAACTTCTTGACTTTCCCTTTCTCTCTTTCATGGTTCTACTTTCATGTACAGGAGGAGGAACATCAGGTCTTGGAGGCCATGGTTTGGGGGGCATGAAGTCATCTAGGTCGTCATCCCAGTTAACAGAACTTGGTGCCGGAGGTGGTGCAGTTTGACTTGACGAACCTCCGGTTCTATGTGATTGCGGAGGCCAAGTACTATCACCCGAAGATCTTCCACGCCTCCTTCGTCTTGTTTGCGGCATGAGTCCACCGAAGATACATACCAATTTACGAAAATTTGGTATTGATTTGTTAATCGCCTCCGTGTCCTCGGGGTAATCTTTGCATATAATTACACAACAATTTTAAAATTTACGGAATATGGATTATAAATGACTATAGATATTAGATCCGAATGATAGTTACCTTAATGTGCATCTCATACACCTATGACCGCATCCATATCGTAGAAGTACTTTGTACGAAACCAATAACATTAGGAAGATTAGCTAGTTCACATACCCTCATATACATCTTACGGCGTTCTAGCAGGTGTCCCTTTACATCTTGCGTTGTAATACCTCGAAACAATGTGAAATCTTTAAACTCTACTAATTTGGACAACACCATCTCTATCGTACCATCCGCTAATGGATCCAACTTCTTACTGATTACAAGATGTGTGATGATCTCAAGAATTATACTAGAATTGGAAGCTACTGGAGGACCACCACCACTGTTCTCCCTGAGTCCCTTGCATCTACTGATGCAGTGACTGAAGGATGGCGATTTCATCAGTACGAGGAATTTGACGGCAACGACGGCTTCTTCTGATAGGTAGAGTTTGTGAGAGATAGAGAGAGATTGGCTCAGGCTAGCAACCGAGCAGAGAAGCCACTGAAACTCTGACGAAAGCAATATGTAATCCTTTCAGTAATTCCATTACATCCCTTTTTTTATTTGATCCCCAAATCAGCCATGATCTCAGAACTCAGCGCCTAATTGAGTGTCATGACCTCTACTTCCCCTTCGGCCCAGAAGAAGCATAAGACCACAACATCAACTAAATGAGCCCGGAATCCCAACCATAAGTACTTCGGCCCAGATTGGCTACGGAGCTGAGAGGCAGCTACACGGAAGCTGGAAGGATAAAGGAGGACTTCTTGGGAGGGAAGATAGGCAGGAACTTGCTGTAGCTGGTGGCAGGCTTTGGCTTGAAGAACTCCTTGTTCTTGTTAGATTCAGAACCAATTCCTTGTAATAGCCACTTAAACTGAGTTCCTGCAATCTATATCAACTGGTAATGTAACATTTGGTATTAGAGCCACTTTCGATCCTGGCGGAAATTCCCGGTTATCTGCTGCGTCCGCAGTATCAAACGCGCGAGCAGAAGAAGATGGCGGCTATGGAACACCAGATCACCGAGCTCAAGGAGTTGTTGAAGGAGATGCAAGCCTCGAACACCTCCATCAAGAAGGCGCTGGAGGAGAGCACAGAAGCACTGAAGTCTCTTCCTGGAAGGCCAGTGTCTACTCCATGGTCGGTGACCTTCAGGCCAGCGTCAAGGATCTCCACAACAAGATCGAGCGGATCGACTTGATGCAATCGAAGCTGGATCCGTCACGCAAGGTCTTCGACATTGAGCACATCGATCTCACGAAGTCGGCTGCCACTCATTTGGCAGCGTCCTCTCCGGAGGCGACTTCAGGGCAACCTGGCCACGGCTCTAATTTTTTTCACCGGGGGTCTGGACACGGGGTGGTTACCACCTTTATGCCGCCTCAGTGTTGGCGCAAATCTATGGCCAACACACGAACGCGCTTGATCGCGCAGCGAGCGACGGCCCAATTGCAGCGTCGATGCTCAGACCGGTCGGGGTAACCGGTCAGACCGGTTTGCCGGTGTAGAACAGTGAAGTCCGACAACGCTCACCCAGGAGAGACCCTGTCAGGGCATGCGCACGCAGGGTTATTCTAGGATCGGCAGGCCACCTAGAACGCCTTCGGACGTCGCGAAGACGCAAGAAGAACAGCAGATGGGGGTTGGAAGAGCTAGGGTTTGAGGAAGACGAAAAACAATGCAAAGTAATGAAAAGTAATACTTTGATATGTTTTTGATCGATGGATATTTTCTCAATCGGCCGTAACCCTTTATATTTATAGGGTGGGATGGATTTATCCCGTAAGGAATCCTTTTTACAGATCTGGATCTACAAAAATTCTAGTTCTACTCGGACTCCTCTTAGACCGGTCAGACCGGTCGGGCTCCTGCCGGACAGGCCATAGCACCAGACCGGTCAGACCACTTGGTCGGACCGGTCACGACCAATTTTGATCGTCAACATATGCCCCCTTATTTTTTTGGTAAGGCTTGCTTGCCAAAAAACAACCTTCTGGACCAAAATTGTCTAAGGACGATGAAAAACATGCATTGGCCATATTTTGTTCTAAAGGCGATAAACTCTATCGGCCATATCTTACTTCTTCTTCAAGCTGACGATGAAACAACTCGCTTAAGCCTCCAAAACTGCTTCACGGTTGCTGACCTTGCTGGCTTAATCTCCACTTGTTGTTCCATGGACTCCTTCTTGCGCATCTGTTGCAGCCTTCTCTTTTGGGTATGAGACAAGCCTGAAGGGCACCACTTCGGCTGTAAATATTTTTAGTCTTGCTTTGCACCTTTCTCATCCACTTTGCTGCAATCAATATCCCGTTTGACCATATTGTTGCTACAAACAACCGGTCTTTGTGGTAAAGCATAATTTGGATACATAGGAGGATATTGAATATAATATGATTGTATATGAATCCTACTATAATCCATGAAAAAGCAGTACCAGATAATGACAAAAGGAACATTCTAAATTTTAAATGATCAAGACTATCATAGATTCCCATTTGTGCATTGAACTGACTAACATGCTCCCATATAATTCTACTATCCTCCCCAGTGAATTTAATAAATTTTGGCACCTTGAAATTCGGAGTATATGGTATGGAATCAAAACTCTCAGGATAAGATTTTTGACACACGAGAGTTTTATCCTTAAGCTCTATGCCAAAAGACTCTTTAAACATAACAGCCAAATCTTTCTTATGTTTCTCAAGTATTTGATTAAAATAAGAATTATTTGGCCTTTGAACATTGGTACTAGAACTATTCGGCATTTGCGGTGCATGATTCGGCTGTGTATATGGTGTTTGGTGCGAATAACCATTGTTTGGCATTGCACCATATGAATAGCTCGAACTTTGGGGAGGCATAGTATATGGATTATATGTCATAGTGGCGTATGGAGGAACACAATAACCAGTAAATCCATTTGTTCAGCTAAAATCAGTCTGAATAGGAGGTATACTAGCAATTGGTTTAGGAGACGATTGATACGCCACCAGATCACCAGGACCGGTCTGACCGGTCGGGAAACCGGTCTGACCGCTCCACTCGCATTGTACTGCTCTAGAGGTTTCTGACCATCATAAAAGTTCATCGGCATGCCATACTGCGGTGCACGTGTTGCCGATGACTCAGGAGGCATAGTATGATTTTGAAAAGTACCAGCAACACTAGACATAGGAGCACTACTATCATTGGCCAATGGTTGCTTTCCTAATGACTTTTCAATCATGTTTTGGATAGTAGCAAGCATCTTTTCTTGACCATCAACCAGTAATTGAGTAAATTGCTCCAAAATAGCAGGCGATGCTGAAGTACTTACATTACTATTTGCTTTGGCTTGTTCTTCTTCATCGGAAAGAATGATCACCTCCTTGTCCTTGGAGACTTCACCCTTCTGGTTCCTAGAAAAGTGAGATAAGAACCACCAACGCTTCTCTTCAATTTCTTTCTCTTTGCGCTGTTGGTTCTCCTCTTCGCACTCCTTGATGAAGGCATCATAAGCTTGACGATCTTCAGCCGACAATTCAACAACAGACGGCCTAACAATGTTGCTGGCATCAACGTCACCACTTGATAGCTTCACCATGGTAGTAGATGGAGTAGATTAGATCGGTTTTAAATAACCAAGATCTTTCTTCCCCAGCGGAGTCGCCAAAAAATGTTGGCGCAAATCTATGACCAACACACGAACGCGCTTGATCGCGTAGCGAGCGACCGCACAATTGCAGCGCCGATGCTCAGACCGGTCAGACTGGTTGGGGTAACCGGTCAGACCGGTTCGCCGGTGTAGGACGGCGAAGTCCAACGAAAGCTCGCCCGGGAGGGACCCCGTCAGGGCAGACGCGCGTAGAGTTGTTCTATGATCGGCAGGCCACCTAGAACGCCTTCAGACGTCGCGGAGATGCAAGAAGAACAGCAGATGGGGGTTGGAAGAGCTAGGGTTTGAGGAAGACGAAAAGCAATGCAAAGTAACGAAAAGTAATAGATTGATATGTTTTTGATCGATTGGATATTTTCTCAATCGGCCGTAACCCCTTATATTTATAGGGTGGGATTGACTTATCCCGCAAGGAATCCTTTTGACAGATCTGGATGTACAAAAATTATAGTTCTACTCGAACTCCTTTTAGACCGGTCAGACCGGTCGGACCCACCGGTCAGACCAGTCGGGCTCCTGCCGGACAGGCCACAGTACCAAACCGGTCAGACCGCTTGGTCAGACCGGTCATGACCAATTTTGGTCGTCAACACTCAGGTCACAGGTGCGAAAATTGCCAACAAATTCACTTCCATTCCTTTCTTGCTTAATGGATCCATGGTTAATTCTGTAGCTACCACTCAGTCTCTGAATTCTGTGGTTCCTCAACATGATTTCCCCCCTTTTGATGGTTCGATCGAGTCCTAAAATTTGGATGAAGCAATGTGAAACATACTTCGAATTGTATGGTATTGCTGATCATTTTTGGGTCAAACTTGCTACCATGCATTTCAAGGGCTCTGCTAAGTTTGGCTGCAATCTAATGAGTCTTGTGTCGCTCAGTATAGTTGGAAGGAGTTGTGTGTTGTTCTCTCTACTCGATTTGAGAGGGATCATGAGAATCAATCGATACGTCAATTTTTTCACATTAAACAAAATGGTTCTGTCTCTGAGTATATAGGACAGTTTAATGATTTAGTTCATCAGGTGTTAGCTCATGACTCTACCATTAGTCAAGTTGTCATTACCAATAGATTTGTTGATGGCTTAAGAGCTGATATTAGAGTTATTGTGATAGTTCATAGACCTAGGGATCTAGATACTGCTAGTTCTTTGGCACTTTTGCGGAAGAGGTGGGCATGGATTTATCCAAAAAGGAAGTCAAGAGCAGTGAGTTCTTATTCTCCAGAAATTCACCCAGAATTGGCAATTCTTCTATTGGTACTTCTGCCAATCCCAGTGTTCGGGCTAAGGTAGTTCCTGTCTTTGAAGAAGAGAGGAGAGAAGTTGAAAATTCCAAGGCTAGAACTATTGAACAAAAATTGGCTGCTATCAAAGCATACAGGAGAGCTAAGGGTATGTGCTACAACAATAAAAAAAGGTATGTGCTACAAGTGTGGTACCAGATTGGGCCAAGGTCACAAATGTTCCACTGCTGGTTCCTTTCAGATGGTGAATGAATTGTGGCAACTGGTCAATGATGTAAACACAACTGATGCTAGCTTGGAGGAAGAAGAATATGATTTTGGAGATGAATTAATGGTTGTTTCTAATCAAGCAATTGAGGGTACTGACACCATTAGAACTATGAGGTTGATTGGTACCATGTTGAATCAGGAGGTGGTGATGCTGATTGGCTCTGGGAGCTGTAACTATTTTATCAGTGAAGAATTGGCAACACAAATCCCTAGCTAGACTACTTTAGCTCATCCTGCTTATGTGAAAGTGGCTAATGGCAGTATTATAACTTGTACACATGAGATTCCAAACTGTGTTTGGTGGATTCAAGGTACTTCCTTCACAACAACCTTCAAGGTGCTGCCTCTGAAATGCTATGATGCAATTTTAGGTATTGACTGGCTAGTTGAGCACAGTCCTATGACTGTGGACTGGGCCAAGAAGTGGATGCCATTTGACTACAATGCTAAACAGATATCTATCCAAGGAGTTTCCCCACAGCTCCAACAATGTGCTCTCATTGATGAGCAAGCTTTGACCAGTTTGGACTGCAAGAATTCTATCTGGTGTGTGGCTACCCTCTATTCCCTTAATGAAGAAGATGTTCAGAAATATCTTCACCCCCAAATACAAGCAATTGTGGAAAAATTCAAGGAAGATTTTGAAGAACCAAGCTCTCTACCTCCAAAAAGAACTTTTGACCACTCTATTCCACTAATTCCTGGTGCTTTGCCCTTTAGAATCAAACCCTATCGTTATACACCTGCTCAAAAGGATGAAATTGAAAATCAAATTGCTGTGTTACTTAAGAATGGCATGATTCAAGTTAGTTCCAGTTCTTTTGCTTCACCTTTGCTCCTGGTCTAGAAGAAAACTGGAGATTGGAGGCTTTGTGTTGATTTCAGAAAACTGAATGCCTTAACAGTTAAAAGTAAATACCCTTTGCTGGTTATTGATGAATTTGTGGATGAATTGTCTGGTGCTTGATGATTTACATCTCTGGATTTAAAATCAGGCTTTCACCAAATCAGAATGAAAGGTGAGGACCAAGAGAAGACTGCATTTCAGTCTCACAGTGGGCAGTACCAATATAGAGTTATGCCTTATGGGGTTATTGGAGGGCCTAGGACATTTCAAAAAGCGATGAACCATATTTTGTCACCATTATTGCGCAAGTGTGTCATTGTGTTCATAGATGACAATTTGATCTATAGTCAGACATGGAAGGAACATTTGCAGCACATCACTATGGTCCTGAAAATTCTGCAAGAACATGAGTTCAAAGTGAACCTGTCTAAATGCTCTTTTGTCCAACAAAAGCTTCACTACTTGGACATGTGATCAGCCCTGAAGGGGTAGCGACATATCCTAAAAAGGTTGCAATTGTTCAAAATTGGCCAACTCCTATCAATGTCAAAGATGTTAGAAGTTTCCTAGGTATGGCTGGTTATTACCGAAAATTTGTGCAGAATTTTGGGCTCATTAGCAAACCACTAACTAATCTGTTGAAAAAAGGGGAACAATTTGTTTGGACAAGGCAAGCTGAAGAAGCATTTCAAACACTCAAGAGGGCACTAGTTACAGCTCCTGTCCTATCTATGCCTAATTTTTCTCAAACTTTCGAAGTGGAGACTGATGCTTCAGATAAGGGTATTGGAGCTATTCTTCAGCAAAATGGCCACCCAATTGCCTTTATTAGCAAAGCCTTGGGCCCCAAGAATCAAGGGCTCTCTACATATGAAAAGGAATGATTAACTATACTCAATTCTCATGGCTGTAGATCATTGGAGACTGTATCTTCATCAAGCTGAGTTTATCATTAGAACTGATCAGCATAGCCTGATTCATCTTGATGATCAGAGAATTGCTACTCCTTGGCAGCAAAAAGCTCTCACCAAACTGTTGGGGTTACAATTCAAAATTTGCTATAAAAAAGGGTCTGACAGTACAGTAGCAAATGCTCTGTCCAGAGTGCAGCACCATCATGAGGAGTTATGCTGGTGGCTCAACCTGAGTGGTTATCCGAAGTTACTGCAGGCTATTTGGATGATCCAAAAACTTCTCGGTTGTTATCTCAGCTGGCTGTTGCCAAGCAGAATGGTCATTATCAACTGACTAATGGTCTTATCAGATTCAAGGGCAGAATTTGGTTGGGATCCAATGAGAATGTGCAACAGAAAATTTTGAAGGCACTACATGCTGGAGCGGTTGGCGGTCACTCAGGATACTTGGTGACTTCTAAAAGAGTGAAATCTCTCTTTGCTTGGCCCCACATGAAACAACACATCAAAGACTTTGTGGATTCTTGGTCTGTTTGTCAGCAAGCAAAAGCTGAGAGAGTGCCTTACCTTGGTCTTTTACAGCCTTTACAAGTGCCTAATCAATCTTGGCAAGTTGTTACAATGGATTTCATCGAAGGCCTCCCTACATCTTCCCACTACAACTGTATCTTGGTGGTAGTGGACAAGTTCTCTAGGTATTCTCACTTTCTCCCTCTGAAACACCCTTTTACTGCTCTGCTGGTGGCTAAATTGTACATGAACAATGTTTACAAACTGCATGGTCTCCTTCAAGCTATTGTGTTAGATAGGGATAGAATTTTTACTAGTACTTTCTGGCAAGAGTTATTTCGTCTCATTGGCACTGAGCTGAGAATGAGTACTGCATATCATCCTCAATCAGACGGGCAAACTGAAAGGGTAAACTAATGTCCTGAAACTTATCTTCGTTGTTTTGTTCACGCTTGTCCAAACAAGTGGTCTCAATGGCTATCACTAGCCGAATTGACTCCATTCTACTTTGGGAAAGACTCCATTTGTGGTTCTATATGGCCAAGAGCCTCGACACTTGGGGATTGATAGGGTGGAGTCGTGTGCAGTAACTGATCTGCCGACATGGCTTAATGAGAGACACACCATGACACAGTTGTTGCAGCAACATCTTTCTAGAGCTCAGAATCGTATGAAAATTCAAGCTGATAAGAAAAGATCTGAATGCTCTTTTGAAGTGGGAGACAGTCTTTCTCAAACTTCAGCCATATGTGCAGAACTCTCAAACTTCAAGCTGTCATTTCGTTATTTTGGACCTTATCAGGTGCTTGAGAAAGTGGGATCCGTGGCTTATCGCTTGAAGTTACCTGCTTCTAGTTCAGTTCACCCTGTCTTTCACGTGTCTCAGCTTAAGAGAGTGCTTGGTGCTTCTGATCAGTGCAGTCCTACTCTTCCATCGTTGCAATAACAACACCAGGTACCTGAACAAGTACTTTTTTTTTTGACTAAAGGAGCTCGCCACTGCTCCCAACCTCATTGGAGGTCTAATAGGCGTGCATGCCCGGGTTCGAGCCCGGGTGGGTGAGCTCCCAGCCGGGAGTCTCTACCAAACAAGTACATGATCGCTGTTTTCACAAAGTTGGAGATTCTATTGTTCCACAGGTCCTTGTTCAGTGGTCATACTGGCCATCTTCATTGGCGACTTGGGAGGATGAGTCTGAGGTGAAGGAGTTGTTCCCGGCTGCACTAGCTTGGGGGCAAGCTGGTTCTCAAGCGGGGGAGAATGGCACGACCTCTACTTCCCCTTCGGCCATCTTACACAATACATTGCAAATTTCCACCATAAATGTTTTGCTTGGCCTAATTGCAAGGACCTCATTTATAGTGCCAAAAAACCACCATAAGATAGAAAATGATTAATAGAATCATAGCCTAATCACACAGGCTAGCAGGCAAGCATCTTCAACTGAACCTTTATTGAATGTTAAAAAAAATTCATAGGGCCGCATAACAATGAAAGGATTGGCCCTGTTTTGGACTATTGTAAGTTTTTGCGCCTGTAATCCCATTCCACCTGTATTTTCTTGTGCACAGGAATACATCTGGAATGTACCAGATTTTTATACCTCTGGAAAAATGTTGTTTGGGACTTTGGGTAAATGGAAAAAACCGGATAGCTGCTAGCTAGAGAAGAACATGCAAGCTACTGGAGGACCACCACCACTGTTCTCCCTGAGTCCCTTGCATCTACTGATGCAGTGACTGAAGGATGGCGATTTCATCAGTATGAGGGATTTGATGGCAACGACAGCTTCTTCTGATAGGTAGAGTTTGTAAGAGAGAGAGAGAGAGAGAGAGAGAGAGAGAGAGAGAGAGAGAGAGAGAGAGAGAGAGAGAGAGAGAGAGAGAGATTTGCTCAGGCTAGCAACCGAGCAGAGAAGCCACTGAAACTCTGACGAAAGCAATATGTAATTCTTTCAGTAATTCCATTACATCCCTTTTTTTATTTGATCCCCAAATCACCCATGATCTCAGAACTCAGCGCCTGATTGAGTGTCACAACCTCTACTTTCCCTTTGGCCCAGAAGAAGCCCAAGACCACAACATCAACTAAACGAGCCCAGAAGCCCAACCACAAGTACTTCTGCCCAAAAAAAAAAAGATTGGCTACGGAGCTGAGAGGTAGCTACACGGAAGCTGGAAGGACAAAGGAGGACTTCTTCTTGGGAGGGAAGATAGCAGGAACTGGCTGTAGCTGGCGGCGGGCTTTGGCTCGAAGAACTCCTTGTTCTTGTTAGATTCAGAACTAATTCCTTGTAATAGCCACTTAAACTGAGTTCCTGCGATCTATATCAACTGGTACCGTAACATTGAGTGAATACATCAAGCAAATAGAGCACTAAATTGGACTTGAGAATGAAAATTCATATTTCGAATGGAATGTTCGGATCCAGAAAAGGGGAAAATTTCAGATCACAGCTCTAGGGATGCAAGTTATCAACAACGAGCGCTTGAGTCCGTTTAGGCAAGCTGTCGCAGCAGCTCGGCGCCTTAGATGCGCACTGTGACATCAACGATGATGATTCCATGGATCGAGCCCAGGACAATGGCGACGGCGTTGGTGGAGGCCGGGCAAGGTAGCACCGCAATAGGCAGTAGTCAAGGTGTCGTCAGGACGCGGAAATCAGCATGGGAGGAGGCTGGGACAACATCGGCCATGGGTAGAAGCTCGAACGAGTGCCAACGCTGATGAGGAATAGCTCGTCGCCGCTGCCGCCATTGGCTCGCCACCTCGGTAGACTCCAGTCGGAGCGACAACGCAGCGCGCGTCGCCCGCTCCGCCGCCAGTAGCCAATGGCACACCAGCGCGGCGCAGTGCCACGATCATGGGTCGGTGAGGAAGCCCAGGATGTGCAGCAGCAGCGGCTACGGCAGGTCTAGGATTGGGGAGCTCGCCGCGGCGTCCTCCAACATGCGATGCGGCGATGGGATGGGATGGGATGGGATAGGATGCGTGAGCCGCCGCAACCGGCAAAGTCGCGTCGCCCGCTCCGCTGGGATCAGATGCGTGCGCCGTCGCGTCCGGCAAAGTCGTCCAGCCTTTTTTTTCCCTGCGGGGCGGTAGCGGCGGGTATGTAAGGCCTGGTGAGAAGAAAAAAAAAAGTTTTTGGTAGAAACGCTCTCTAACTCGTGATTTTTATGGGTTTACACCTCCTCTCATCTCCCTCCATCTTGATATGCGGGTCCGGCGTGAGGGGTAAGATGGGCCTGATTCGGGTGAGAAATGTTTTCAATTATTTTTAATCTTTATAGTACTAGTGAAGGCTAGTGAAGATGTACATGTCACATGCACGTGTTTAAAGAAAAATTATATAAAAATAATTGGATTGCATCAAACGAGGAGTACATGTTGGTGCCCATCCCCAGCCTCCTTCCCGTCTCCTTGGCAATGGCGAGCTGGTCACCTGCAGGAATCATTCGGGGTCACGGCATACTTGGTGCCAGCCTCAAACACTTCACCTCTCAACTGTAATCTTGAAAGGACAAAGCAGGACGTACCAGTGATCATCTTGACAATGACACCCAGGTTGAGCGCCCTCTTGATGGTCTCGGCGTTGTCGTGCCGCGGCAGGTCGAATAGCGGCAGGAGCGCCACAAACTGTCATGGACTGCCGGGGCTGTCCTTGCGCTTCTCCGGCACTTCCTGTGATGCAACGTGACAACTGTTATTGACAGGAAACTTTTCAAGTAGGATTGTGGAAGATCGATCAGAACATCTGTCTACCTGTCCGGCGACGGCGAGAAACCGCAGGCCTCGCTCAGCGTACTTGTCGATGACGGCGTGCACCTTGTTAACGACGTCGTCTCTGCAGTTGCGCAGGGTCATGATCTGCTCGGGAGCACCCTTGCTGACGCGGTGCCAGGTGCCGTCGGCGCGGTTGATGTTGGTGAGGGCGGTGCGCTTGTCGACGGGGTTGAAGGGGAGGAAGTGCACCTCCTGGATGCCGTCCCTGGGCCTCCTTGGGGTCGTTGAGCATGCCAACCACGGCGGCGTCGATGGCATCCTCGTTCTCGACCCTCGAGGCCCTGCCGGCGAGTAGGATGACTTCGTTGGAGTCGAGACGCCCTTCATGAAGATCTCGATGAGGCCTACACAGCACGTTCATGGCGGTCATCTCCTCGATGGCGGTCATGCGCTTGGTGATGGCGCCCTGCTTCGCCAGCCGGTGCGAGCTGATGGCTATGGTGATGGAGAGCACCATGGGCATGGCGATGGGGATGCATGCCACCGATGAGGAGCACCAGGAGATAATTTAAGCTCATCATGCCTACAGAAAAAGCGCTCATGAAACTTCTGCTCTAATTGTTCCCATGATCCAATAGAATTAGGTGCCAAAGAAGAAAACCAGGAGAAAGCGGTTCTAGTTAGAGATAAAGAAAATAAACGCACTTTCAACTCGTTTATTGAACCAACTTCTCCTAATTGGGCAAGATACTGACTAATATGCTCAAAAGTACTTCTAGTATCTTCCCCACTAAATTTAACAAACTCAGACAACCTAAAACCAGCAGGGTATGCAACCGAATCAAACAAAGTAGGATACGGCTTTTGGTATGTGCGGGTTTTGCTTCTAACATCTACTCCAAAACTTTTTCTAAGCAAATTAGCCAAATCATTTTTATAATCAGCAAGCGCTTTTTCAAAATTATTCGAAGAATTTGGCTGTATGGATGTAGATACCTCACGCTGGTTTGGAATTGACTGACCGGATGGACCGGTCGGACCGGCGGGGGGGGGGGGGGGGGGGGGGGAGGGGAACCGATCTAACCGGACTGGTATACCGGTCTAACCGGTCTCTGCCGGTTTTGCCAGCGCTGTATGTATCGGTCGAACATCTCGTCGGAAATTGGACCGATATGTGGTACTGGGTTTCTGGGAGGTTCTGGTGGTCCGTAAGAAACAAGCTCGTTTGTTCGGCTGATGTTGGCCGAACCAGGAATACTCATAATGGGATCAGTGTACGTGGGTGTCACAGTTTGACCACTGAAATAATTCAACGGCATCCCATATTGAGGTTGACTCATAGTAGATGCTGCCGATGGTTGAGGAACATAAAATTCAGAAGTAGAAACAGATGGATGTTTATCGGCTGTTTCTAGTTTCTTACCAGCCGATTCTCTTTCCTTAGAGCTAAGCCAATTAACCTAATAAATATCACGCTCAGCTAGCGATTTCTGAATTTGTTCCATAGTAACACCAGAAGATGGAGCACTCACAACAGGTGTTACCTCAGTAGATGCATTTGTGGAAGTAGAAGCGAAGTCGATTTCCTTGATCTTGGTGACTTTGCCTCGTCGATCGACCTTGATGCTCGCAAGCACCGCTACTAGATCTTCTTCATCATGCTTCTTCTTGCGCTCCTCCAGCAGCAGACAAAATTCTTCTAGAAGATGCTCGTATTTCGAAGGGATAATGTTGTCCGGATCTATTTCGGTAGTAGAGCCCATCTTCTTCAGGGTAGATTAGATCGGTTTTGCTAACCAAGATCTTTCTTCCCCAGCGGAGTCACCAATTTGTGTTGACGCCATTTATGGGTCAAGACACAAATGCGCTAGATCGCGCGGTGTGAGGAGCAGCTCGATGCAGCGCCTCCTGCGTGGAGCGGTCAGACCGGTCTAAGGGACCGGTCAGATCGGTCGCCGGTGAGAATCGGCGACGGCCGACGAAAGCTAGCCGGGAGGGACCCCGTCAGGGCAGGGGCACGTAGGGTTGTTCTAGGATCGACAGGACACCTAGAACGCCTTCAGACGTCGCGGAGACGAATAAAGAACAACAGATGGAGGTTGGAAAAGCTAGGGTTTGGTAAAGAGGATGAAAAGTAGAGTTTGTATTGATTTGATCGATTTGATATCCTCAATCAGCCGTGACCCTTTAAATTTATAGGGTGGGGTGGACTTATCCCGCAAGAAATCCTTATTAGAGATCTAAATCTATAAAAAGCCTTAATTGACTCGGACTCCCCCTAGACCGGTCAGACCGGTCGGTCCTACCGGTCAGACCAGTCGGTCCCCTGCCAAGCAGGCTATAGCACCAGACCGGTCAGACCGGATGATGCCAATTTTGGCTATCAACATATGCCCCCCTGTTTTTTGGTAGAGCTTGCTTGCCAAAAAATATTCTTCTAAGCCAAAATTGTCTAAGGGCGATGATTATCATTACATTGGCCATTATTTATGCTAAGGCGATAAATAACTATCGGCCATAACTTGCTCTAATCAAGTTGAAGTTGAAACAACCTGTTTTGGCTGCCACACCTTCTTCATTGTTGCTGATGTCTTTGGCACGGCCTCCACCTGTTGCTTCATTATCTCCTTGCGCATACGTTGCAGCCTTTGCTTTTGAGTATGAGACAAGCCTGAGGGACACCATCTCGGCTGTAAATACTTTGAGTCTTGCTTCTTACTCTTCTCATCTGCTTTGCTACAATCAATATCCTTTTTGACCAGATCATTGCTAACAACAATCGGTCTTCGTGGAGAAGTATGATTCGAATACATAGGAAGATATTGAATATAATACGATTGCATATGCATCCTACTATAATCCATGGGTGTATAAAAGTAAGGATAATAGCAATATCATGGAGCAATCGGCCCATTGAATGTCGTACAATTACCTTGACTTGAATGAGAATCCGATTGCTCCTGATGTTTCGATGAAGGCTTTGAATCCTTGGCTTCGTTCAGCTTCTCCTTCTGTTTCTGGGCGATTCCCACCTTCTCATACTTGACCAAGAGCTCTTTAAAGCTCGGCCCTTTCTTGTTCTTGACTCCGGCGGTATTCCCAGGTTTACTGGACGCACCGGTCAGACCGGTCGAACCGATCAGACCACCGCTGTGGCCGGTCAGACCGATCGACTTGCTGTCGGCCTTCTTCTTCTTGTCTTGCCCCCCCGGGTGTTTTTGCGCCTTGAGGGATCTTCGATGTCAGCTTCTTCTTAGGTCTTTCATCACCAATAACCACATTCTTTCCCTTGGTTGATTCGGCTTGACTCGGCCGAACAAGCACTTTAGGATTATTCAATTCCAACATATGCACTGGGAAACAATTTTGATCAACCTGTATAGAAGGAATAACCAATCGTCCTTCATTAATGGCCGACTGAATCTGTCTACGTAACATATTGCAATAATTAGTAGCATGTGAAAAAGTATTATGGAGCTTGTAATATGCTCGCCGCTTCAACTCTTCAAGCGGCGGTATAGTATGTGACATCTTGATATATCCAAGCCTATATAACTCATTAAATATTCTTTCGTACTTGGATACATCAAAAGTAAATTTTTCGTCTTGCCGATTTTTGTGAATCGGCTTAAGAACAGAGCAAGTGAACAATTTGGCTTGAGATGGCCAAGCAAATTCAGCAGCATATACATCATTAGACTCATCGTCCGAACAATCTAAAGTACAATCTAAAATATGTACACTAGAACGATTATGCCTATGGAATTCTTGAGACTCCTTGCTTCGGCTTTGTATAGCCAAAGCTCTCTGATGCACCTGAGTAACAGTAAAGAAATCATAGCCCTCTAATCTTTCTTTAATATGTGAGCGCAAGCCATTAAAAGCAAAATCAGCTAGATCTTTTTCTGCAATATTCACACTAAAGCATTGGTTTTTTATATCGCGAAATCTTCTTATGTAATCATTGACAGATTCATCACGCGATTGTCTAACCGATGTCAAGTGAGACAATTTAAGCTCATCATGCACACAGAAAAAGTGCTCATGGAACTTCTGCTCTAATTGTTCCCATGAGCCAATAGAATTAGGTGCCAAAGAAGAAAACCAGGAGAAATCGGTTCCAGTTAGAGATAAAGAAAATAAACACACTTTCAACTCATTTATTGAACCAGCTTCTCCTAATTGGGCAAGATACTGACTAATATGCTCAAAAGTACTTTTAGTATCTTCCCCACTGAATTTAACAAACTCAGGCAACCTAAAACCAGCAGGGTATGCAACCGAATCAAACAATGTAGGATACGGCTTTTGGTATGTGCAGGTTTTGCTTCTAACATCCACTCCAAAACATTCTCTAAGCAAATTAGCCAAATCATTTTTATAATTAGCAAGCGCTTTTTCAAAATTATTCGAAGAATTTGGCTATATGGATGTAGATACCTCACGCTGGTTTGGAACTGGCTGCCCAGATGGACTGGTCGGACCGGCGGGCGGGGGGGGGGGGGGGGGGGACTGGTCTAACCGGACTGGTATACCGGTCTGACCGGTCTCTGCCGATTTTGCCAGCGCTGTACGTATCGATCGAACATCTCATCGGAGATTGGACCGATATGAGGTACTGAGTTTCTGGGAGGTTCTGGTGGTACGTACGAAACAAGCTCGTTTGTTCGGCTGATGTTGGCCGAACCAAGAATACTCATAATGTGATCAGTGTACGTGAGTGTCACAGTTTGACCACTGAAATAATTTATCGGCATCCCATATTGAGGTTGACACGTAGGAGATGCTGCCGATGGTTGAGGAACATAAAATTTAGAAGTGGAAACAGATGGATGTTCATCAGTTGTTTCTGGTTTCTTATCAGCCGATTCTCTTTCCTTAGAGCTAAGCCAATTAACCCAATAAATATCACGCTCAGCTAGCGATTTCAGAATTTGTTCTATAGTAACACCAGAAGATGTAGCACTCACAGCAGGTGTCACCTCAGTAGATGCATCTGTGGAGGTAGAAGCGAAGTCGATTTCCTTGATCTTGGTGATTTTGCCTCGTCGATCGACCTTGATGCTCGCAAGTGCCGCTAGTAGATCTTCTTCATCGCGCTTCTTCTTGCGCTCCTCCAGCAGGAGACGAACTTCCTCAGGAAGATGCGCGTATGTCGAAGGGATAATGTTGTCCGAATCGATTTCGGTAGTAGAGCCCATCTTCTTCAGGGTATATTAGATCTGTTTTGCTAACCAAGATCTTTCTTCCCTAGCGGAGTTGCCAATTTGTGTTGACGCCTTTTACGGCTCAACACACGAACGCGCTAGATCGCGCGGCACGAGGAGGAGCTCGATGCAGCGCCTCTTGCGTGGAGCAGTTAGACCGGTCAGACCGGTCGCCGGTGAGAATCGGCGACGGCCGACGAACGCTAGCCCGGGAGGGACCCCGCTAGGGCAGGCGCACGTAGGGTTGTTCTAGGATCGGCAGGCCACCTAGAACGCCTTCAGACGTCGCGGAGATGAAGGAAGAACAGCAGATGGAGGTTGGAAAAGCTAGGGTTTGGTAAAGAGGATAACAAGTAGAGTTTGTATTGATTTGATCGATATTTGTAGGGTGGGGTGGACTTATCCTACAAGAAATCCCTATTACATATCTAAATCTACAAAAAACCTTAATTGACTCGGTCTCCTCCTAGACCAGTCAGACCGGTCGGATCTACCGGTCAGACCGCTAGGTCAGACCGGTTGATGCCAATTTTGGCTGTTAATAGCAGGGTCTCATGGATGGAAGGGGAAGCATATGGAAGGAGAAGGATATCGAAGGAAACTTACCGGCGTGCTGAGATGTTCCGGATATTGACATTATGGAAGAAAAGCAATATATGGGTATAATGGGTGGGTAGATGAGAGTGCTTGGTGTAAAAATTAAATTATTAGAATTTTGGTGGAAATATTTTCTTTTTATTAATTTCATCAAATCTTTGGGCTGACAAGTGAGATCTTTGTGAGGAGTACAGTGGGGCATATTTTGGTAAGAATTGGTTTCAATTTTTCAATTTTTATAGTATAGATAGATAGATATAGCACTCCGTTCACTTTGGTCGCTTGCATCGTTTGTTTTCTTTTTTTTCTTCCGATCAGCATTTTGCCTGCTTCCAATTTTACCCTTGGGCCAAAACTACTCAGGTGCATGTTTTGCTTTGGCCACGCGTCGCGATAACTCGTTCGCGCGAAAGGAGCAGGCGACCGGCAGTGAGCCTCGCCGGTGACCTTCCCGCGGCGCGCACAACGCGCGCTTGCTGCCTGCGGCCGCCTCCTAAAGGGAGAATGCGGGAGAGGCTGCCCGTATACCACACGCACGGACCTCAGCGCGATGTCGCAGCAGACCAGAACAGACCAGAACAGACCAGCACCGCCGCCGGTCGGCCTACAAATAGCGCGCCTACCAAATGCCGTGCAGTGGCAGCATGCTGCGTGCGCAGACGCCGGCAGCAAGACGCGCGGAGAGCGTGTCGCCAGGAAGGCCACCGGCGAGGCGCACCGCCGGTCGCATGCTGCTTTCACGCGGATGAGTTCTCGCGACGCGTGAGTGGGGCTGGAGGCCTCGGGCTACTGGGCCAACGAGCGCATATGCAGCTGAGTCGCAGGGTAAAATTGGAAACACGCAGATTGCTCATCGGAAAAAAAAGAAGAAGAAAACAAACGATGCCGCGACGGAAGGGAACGGAGTGCTACGTATCTGTAATGTTGTGATTTTTTATGGTAAATAGCTAAAAGTGAATCTTTTTATGGTAAATAGCTAAACATTTGTTTTTTTAAATGATATGAATCTAATGTTTATTCGATTTACTATGCATTTTATGAGTTTGCAGCCGATTTAATCATTTTCCCAAAAACAAAATAAAACCTAAAACACCCAGCTAAACTTTTCTCGCTCAGCCTCTCTTTACCCAATGCGGGCTAGGTCGTTGACATGCGGGGCCCGGGTCAGCAAGGACCGGCGGGTCAAAATCCACCCTCGCAGGTCAAAGCCAAAGCTTTGCCGGCATTTGACTGGCGGTTTCCTCACCGGCGGCGAGGGGCCGGCGATGGTGAAGGCACGAGGGGCAAGAGCACGACAAGGCGCACCCACCGAGCCAGCTCTCGCCGAGCGACCCCCACCAGAGCTCGCCGGCGACGATCGGCGGCGGCGCTACGGGGTGACGGCCGGCCGGTGTCCGTTTCAGTGGGTGGAGAGGTCGGGGAGCATCAGTGGCTCACCGTGAAGCGATTTTGGGGGTCAGTTGGGGGTGGAGGGTGGCCGGAGCGGGCTGGCCGTGGTGAGCTCGATCTCGAGCTCGGCTCGGTGGCGTCAATGGCGGAAGGCGGACTGCTCGATTCCGGCCGAGTGGTGGCCGGAGCTCGGCGAGGAGGCGTCGGGGAGCGAGCTAGGAAGGAGAGGGAGGTTCGGGTGGAGGGAATCGATGAATGGCGTGGTGGGACGGCGAGAAACACTACGTGAGAGAGGGTTATTGGTAACGGGCATAGAACCACATTGGTAACAGGCATAGCATGTGTTACCGATGTTGGGTTACTAATGACACATCATCGGTAACGTGCGTTTGCCCGTTACCAATAACAGTCATTGGTAACGAGCATTAAGTCAATATCCGTTACCAATAACAGAATATCGGTAACGGGCATCAATTACGCCTATTACCAATAACAGAATATCGGTAAGGTAACGGGCATTATGGTAATGCCCGTTACCTATGTGGAATTAAAAAAGAAGAAATCAAAATTTCTTCTATTTCTTTATTAATCCATACATAGTTACATCCTGTTACATCCATACACATTATTAGAGTCCTACAGAAAACATGTATCTAACAAAACAAGTAGATGAGCAATGCCATCCCTCATGAATCTTATTTCCTACATCTTAACAGTTGTCATGCTGGATGCTAAGGTCTATTACTCTTATAAGTTCAAATAACTTGATGGCACAAAAAGGATCAGTTTTTCATCAAACAAACCTGCAGGCAGCATCTCTTATCTGCCTCTTATCTCGCTCTTTGATGTTGCTTCAGTCCCGCTTGGCTACCATCTTTTTCTTCTTCCTCAGCTGAATGAGAATGGCAATCATTAAGTCACAGCAAAGCAAATGAGAATAGCAATCACACCGTAACTTGAATGTGTAGTAGCCAGAGCACATTCATATATATACAGAAAGCAAGGCTTTACCTTGAACCAGAAAGGCAATCCATGCCTACTCTCTCTGTGCAGACTCCTAAATGGTGCTAGATTTTTTAAGTCTGTATCAAGCATCTTTTATTCATTATCCCAACTTCATGCAAAGAATTCTAAAGCCACCACTGTTATCTCTAAAGCCTTGTTTCCAGGGACTTGTGTTTGAATGAGTATTGAAGAATTTCACATGTGCTTCAGTGATTGTTGAACTGCTAGCCGCCTAGCCCTAAGAATTATCATTTTTGGATGACTGAGCTGCAAGTAGTTACCTTCTGATTTCCTGCATCAGGATACATAGCCTGCAAAAAATCTCAGGATCAGAACTAGAACAGACACCACACTAGCATATGTATTCTCTCTTAGGCACATTCCTGATAAAGCAGAAAATATTGATAAGTACCAGTGGCTAAAACAAGCATCTGCAGACCTATTCAGAGGCTCTACCCTGAAAGCCACAAAGAAATGCATCTTTCAAACAAAGCAAGAGATGCAGCAGTTCATTCAAAGAGATGAAGGCCATACAAACAGGTAAACATAAAGGGAAAATTGGTTGTGTAGCACTGAAAGATCGTGACTTTCGCAAAATACTATCGAAACACCTCGGTCCCGTAAAATACCACTGAAAGGTGCGGACGTTAACTGAAATTGGCATTCTGTCAGTTTTTTCAACCGAAAGCTTACTCTGGTCTCTCTTCAGCACATAAACCAGGAATAAAATGACTTTTATACCCTTGGCTCAAGACCAACAGAGGAGCTGGCCGGTCTTCGTCTGCCCGAGCTCACCTCTCCACAGCACCACCGCTGTGCATCAGCTCCTTGAATTCACCCATTTCCTGCCAAGAGCTGCACAGCCATATGAAGTCAGAGATGCCGCCGTGTGGTTGATGATGGCAAACAACCACACCACCTATTGCTGAAACTGCTCTGCAGAGACGTCTCACGAAGCACCTGTTTTGCTTGTAATCAAACAGCAAGTTGCACCTTTTTTAATGTAAACTCAGAAGTATGCATTAATAAATATAAAACATACCAGAAGAAGTGTGCTTGAATTGATCATGAATTTTGAAGAGTAAGGATAGTACAATGTTGCATACCAGTTATAATCAAACTTAATTCGCAATATACAACTTGATTCATGAATCGTTGCATACAGTTATAATCAAACTATTTGATAGGGAAAACAGTTGTTAAAAATGCAATATACAACTTAATTCGCAGAGTATAGGCATTCGCTCAAAGAATTTACATGCAACCAAGTACTATAACCAAACATGCTACTTCTTGCTCCACCTGATACAATCGAGGACAGAAGATATACTCGCACAGTATCCTCACCATGAACCAGCCTAGTTCACAGCCGTTGTCTTCGGCTACTGCGACTTTGGTGGTGGTGGCAACCTGACGTACTTGGCAACGACTACGTCTCATGACAGCATCCTCCCCTCATGCCCAAATGTACCACGCCACACCTGCCGCAGCAGATGGAGGTGGCCCCAGTCGTCGTGCGACAATTAATCTGCAAATTTCAAGAAAAAACAATTATGCTTACGCATCTGTATAGCTGAAGTTGAAGCTCTTAGATCAATTGTGCACTGGAATATTAATCCATCAAAACATGTGGCTAATCTAGCATTATCATCAGTTGCACAAATCCGTAGAAAAAAAGTACATAAGCATGAAGTTCAGTATACGTAACTTAAGAAGAGAGAAACTGACAGCAAGATTTCAAAAAACTAACCAAAGGCTAGTTAGTAGCAAAGCAATAGGATCGACAACCTAATCCACCATTTACTGCATAACTTGAAGTAGTATTCAATTAAAAAATAATTTCCACAAGAGAGCAGTTCGCAGAACACATCTGATGCAAGAGCTAAAACAAAAGGAACGAGAGTTGAAGGGATGGTGCTGGCGCTCAGCAGCACAGCATAGGGTGTTCTACAGGTTGTATTCAGATCAGAGCCGGTTGAGGTTGGGGGCGCTCATTGCCTCTAGCTCGTTGGTCAGAGACGTGCGTAGGCACCAGGATTAATCCCCGCATCTCGCAGAGAGACACCAATCAGTATGACGTGCTGATGATTTGTGGATGAGGGAAATTGACCAAAAAAAGAAGAAATCGATGGGGAAATGATAGAATCATAGAAGGGCTCACCGAAATAACTTAATGCTAAAGGAAAATTTCTTCAAATCAGTGTTCAATTCATCATCGCAGAAATAGACAGAATCGCTAGGTCAATTAGTGTTCAAATTGGAATTTCTTCAAATAACTCTTTTGCCCAATCAGAACTGGGGGAGGATCCAGGGCTTGAGGCGAGGAGACGAACAGGAGGGGCAAGGCGCAAGAGGAGGGGGCGCTGACCTTGCTGGTGATGACGAACACCGGGGCAATCGGCGGTGCAGGCGTGACGGGAGCCGACGGCGCAGGGAGTCGCGGGAGCCGGCGACGCAGGAGTGGGACGGGAGCGGTCGGCGCAGAACCTCACCGGGACGGCGTGGGGCGGGGCATGGGTCGCCGGCGGGACGCAGGATCGCGAGATCGGAGCGGTCGGCGGAAGGCAGGGCCGCAGGATCGTGGATGTGGGCGATCTGTTACTAGCTGGGGTAGGGAAAAAAAACCTTCAAAGAGGAACCGGGAGGAGAGAAAACCGGACGGAGGTGGCTCGGCGCGGTGTCGGGTCGGGACCGGGGTTGGGTTCGGGGTTCGGGTATGGAATAGTTTATTTCATATCTAGGTAACTAGTAGCCCTACTATATATATGGCGAGGCTAAAATGCAACTTATTGCATTTGCTACAGCAAATACACATACCCCCTCCCGGCCTGCGTGCCCCCCGCGCGCCTCCCAGCCTGCGCACCTCCGTGCGCGCCCCGGCCCGACACGGCCCACATGCCCGCACATGGGCCAAACCCGAGCCCCCCACCCCGCTCCCCAACATCTAGGTCTGCCTGGCGTGGCCCACCATGATTGATCAACAAATTGCAACATTTTGTGTTACCAGTTGCACTGATTATAGCTATCCAATTGCAACCTTAAGCGATGACTTCGAAAAAGGGGCGTCTGGATAAAATAAAAAAGGGGCGTCTGGATAAAATAAATGAGGGGGGGGGTGAGTTTTTTGAATAGATCGAGGAACATCCGAATCGCCCAGGTGGGGGGACCGCCGCCGTCGCCGCCTCAGCTGCCGCTGCCGCCACCTCCAACGAGGGCGCCCCCCGATCTGGTTGTGCGGGAGAGGGTGAGAATCCACCTGGGGGCATGGCATCGCCGTCGCTGATCCAGCCTCCATCGCCGGCCCTAGCGCCCCACCGCGATTCCCAGGCGCTTGTTGCGCTTGGAGATTATACGGCGGCATTTCAGAACTCGATGCTCCTCGGATGGAGAAGCAAATGCGCCGTTGTCAATGGTGTCGTTTTCCACTGTTGCCGCCCCAACAACAACCCCTGCTGCTGCACAAGCTCCTGCGCAAAACTCTGAAGCTGAATCTGCTGATCCGCTTCATCATGTGACGATGCTGACGCCACCCGCCGCCCTGCCTCCAGGATCGCTGCGGACTCCGGACGCTGCGCAGGTTGTCTACCCGGTAAGCACTCTGTAAATAAAAAAAAGCTATGCTGGCCCGTGCAAAGTTGAGACAAAAAAAGGTGTGGTTCGAGTTGCAAGTTTAGATACTGGGTAATTGCAACTTAGGTTCATATGGATTGCAAAACTCAATTTTTGTTTGTAAAAAAATGTGATTCAAGTTGCATAATGTGATTTAGTTTTGTTTGGTAATGTGATACTAGGTAATTGCAACTTAGATTGACATGGATTGCAAATTCAATTTTGTGCCCCCCGCAGGATCCAAATATAGCCCCTGTGTTTGTGACAATAGTGAGGCAGGTGTTCTCTACAAAAGACGATGCTTACATGTTTTATAGAAACTATGCGAGGCTAGCTGGGTTCAGTCTAAGGACAGCGAGGAATAGCAAAAGGATGCTTACTGCCCACTCGCCTGACTGCAGGGGCCCGCGCGAAACGGCCGCCGGGGCCTCCGCTGCCGTGGCCGCACCGCGTCCGCGCCCACGTCCATCTGCACCGCCGCGGTCTGTCTGCGCCCTCGCGTGTCTCCGCCGCTGTGGCCGGGCCACGCCTGGCCGCGCCGCACGCGTCCACGCCGACGGGCTTGGCCGCGGCCGCGTGGGTCCACGCTGAAGCCGCCTAGCTGCGCCTGCTCATGCTGGGGTCACTGCCGCTGCGGCCAGGCTGCGCCTGCTCGTGCCCATGTCCGTCTCCGCCGCAGCGGCCCGGCCACGCCCGTGCGGGTCTACGCCTCCGCAGCCTACCGGCACGCGTCGTCACGGCCTACCGCGGGGTGCCTCGCACCGAGGAGCTCACCGCCTGGGGGGCCGCACGCCTGCTCGAGAGAGGAGACAAGGAGAAGGAAAGAGAGAAGAGATAAGGGAAGAGGGAGAAGGGAAAAGATGAAAAGATAAGGCTGCTACTGGCCGCTCGCCGGGAAGATTTTTTTTTGGCGTGGTCAAGTTAGTACCAGATGGAGTGTCATGTGGGGCCGCACATACACTAGGCGCAGGCGAGCCCGTGACGTCCGTCGAGCAGCGGAACGCGTGCATGACATTACGTCCGTCAGTGGCTAGATAGGAAAGATAGGTTCTGTTATCTATTTCGTTTCCTAGATTTAGGGAGCAATTGCCTCCAGTCGGTTTGGGCCTTAGGCCATATATTCTTGTAATCAAACTGTTGATGGTTTAAAGAATGATATTATCAATCTCATCTCTCCCTTCCTATCAAAACAAGCCGACGGCAGAGGGGCAAAACCTCGCCAGCGACGACGGACCGCGGCTGCGAACTCCGTAGCCGAGGGCCTGCTACCCTAGGCCCCGATGTCCTTGGCATGGAGGCTCCACCTGGTACTAATAGGCTACTTTTTATCTCAGGTGGAGCCTCTACCCGGTACTAAATGTTTTGGGTGCCATTTAGTATCGGCTGGAGCCACCAGCCGGTACTAAATAGTTACCCCTCGGCGTTGGTGGCGTTCTTTATTACCGATTGAGGGCTACAACTGGTACTAAATATCTTCCGTGAGTACAATACTGTAGAACCGATACTAAATATGCACGCCCACGGATGAATGCTCACTTCTCCAGTAGTGCCACTATTAATATTATTAATTATATTCACACAAACAGGAACAATAGTAAAAGAAGTACATAACAGGAGGAAAGATAAATACAATACAAAACACACAGGAAGCGCCTACTATAGAGAAGCCTAATTCAGATATTGGCTACCCTCTCTTCCTTGCAGGCTTTCATCTAAGTCCCCTTCACTCAGATTGGCATGCCTTTGGGCACAATCTTGTCCTTTATCCACATGTAAATAGGCACCAGAACATAGTATGCAGCACATATTGTTCCTATGAGGAAGCGAAAGAGGAAGGTGATTGGATTCACTGGTTTGCTGACATCCTCAGCTTTCGGACCAAGCTGCATCAAAATTAAAACGTAAAAATTACACCCAAAACCCTTGATATCTACTGCACAAAATGCATCAAGGCTTGTAAATGTTAATCTGATAGCTAATTAGCTATGCTTTCCATAGCAAAAAATGAAAAGAAAGGTACCTCCAAAGAAGAGTCTCCACGTTCTCTCTTCACACCTGTGACAGAGCATCCAATGATCAGGCCATGCCTCCGGACACCACGGTACCACTTTGGTCCAATTCTTTTCAGCTTGACATCCTTAAACCCAGCCTTCTTGAACCACTCGATATACTCTTCTTCCTGGGGGAAAAGCATCCACATGTCGGCGAAGAAGCGGGACAGCCAGAAGGTTGGGTACACCGGGCCAATCACACAAGCTATCCCACCAAACTTCAGGACCCTGTATGCCTCCTTGATTCCTCTCTGTGGATCAGGCCAATACTCAATGCTGCAAGGTACCGCGAGTCCGCGACAGGACAGGAAAATCAGCAATCTCTACACGACTGGTACTAGTTTACTAACGGAATGCGCAATCATCAGATATAAGTAGCGAAGACAAAGTGAAGTGAATCGATCAACGGAGCGTCAGTGACCTGCCGGCGGAGACGTATCGGTCGAAGGTGTCGGTGGGGAAGGGAAGGTCCTCGGCGTCGCCCTCCATGATGGTGACCCCCTTGAGCGCCACTTTCTGCCTGGCCTTCTCGAGCTGGTGCGGGGACTGGTCGAGCAGCGTGACGTTCTCCGGGTCGACGTGCTTGACGATCCCGAGCGTGGTGAAGCCCGTGCCGCCGCCGACGTCGACGACCTTGAGGTGGCTGCTGAAGAGGTCGGCGGGCTCGAGCGCGTCGTCGCGCATGCTCTCAGTGAAGTGGCCCGGGTTGAAGACGTTGTCGTAGGCGACGGAGATGAAGCGGTAGAACCAGAAGGCCTCCTTCTTGTGCTGGATGAACCGCGGCGCCTTGACGGGCCGCGCCGGGGCTGCCGCCGACGAGGACGCCGCGCACCTCAGCTTGGCGCCGCCGCCCGGCCCGTAGGTGGAGACCATCGCGATTTCCTCGCTGCCGCCGCGCGGAGACGAGAAGTGGGGAGGGGAAGGGCGAGCGATCTAGGATAGAGTATACTTTTTACAGTACCATTTAGTCTATTTTAAAGGCCGGGAGTGGCCCACGATACTGTTTTGGTGGCTGTTGGAAGCATTAAGGCTATGTTTAGTTCTAGCGCAAAAAAATTTTGCGTTGGAATCTTACTAATTTAAAGTACTAAATGAAGTTTATTTACAAAACTTTTTGCACATATGGGTTGTAAATCGCGAAACGAATCTAATGATGCTAATTAATTCATGATTAATTAATAATTAGCAGATGATTACTGTAGCATCACTGTTGCAAATCATGGATCAAGTAGGCTCATTAGATTCGTCTTGCGATTTACAGCCCATCTATGTAAGAAATTTTATAAATAGACTTTATTTAGTACTCCATGCATGTATCGAAACATTTAATGTGATGGTTTTTTTGTGTTTACGAGATTTATGGGGTGGAAAGTAAATTGAGCCTAACCGAATGATGGGTAAAGCGTTGGCTGCCATTCGTCTGGCTCCACCACGAGTTAGTGCACCCGCAACAGCTGTAGAGAGCAACTCTCTAGAGTTTTGTCCACATCAGCTATAGAGAACACTATAAATGATTCATCCGACGGAGCATCTACGAACACGTACTTCAAAAAATTTATGAACCCCACACATCACAATTTTTGATTTACAAATTTCTCTGGCACGCAGAGTCTCATTTCTTCTCAGCCTCTCCCCCCGATCTCTTCATCCTCTCGCAGCTCAAGAGGAGCTAGTGGTGATGCATGCACGGCAACTAGCCACGCCCATTCCCCGCACGCCCCAGCAGCTGCGAGTGCTAGCGGCCGCGCCGCGTCCATCTCCGGCGGCGTCGCTTTACGGCGGCGGCCATGCTTCACCGATGTCTCGCCGCGGCGCTCGTCTCCGGCTTCGCCGCTCGGCGGCAGCAGGCCAAGCTCCACCCCGCCGCATCCCCCGCAGCGCCAAACAAGCTGCTCCGGTCGCATCGTCTGCAACGTGCGCTCAGCCTGAATGCCTCTGCCTGATCCTCATTCAATCCCCTTTCTCCTGCTCAGCAAGTGGAACCGGAGTGGTGGGGTCCGCTCACGTGGAATGGCGTGCTAGCGAGAGCCGCTACTTCTAGCAACGATTTCTCTCTCTTCTCAGTTTTTTATTCTCAAATGCTGACGTGGCTCTTCTAAGAGCAAGGCCAATAACACTTCGCTTATAGCCAAGCCAAGTCAGTAAGAAACAAGCTTACCGCCCAACGCATATAATAACTAGTCTATTCACATTTCTTCAATACCTATTATTTTATTATACGGGACCACTGATCAGGAGATGTTTAGAGAGAAAAGAGCTCGGAATTGGTTCGGCAAAAGCATGGTGGGATCCAGCATCATAAAGGGGGAGTTTTGGTTTCTGTGTTCAGCTCGGCGTCTGCAGCAGCGACAAGCGCGGCATTCTCTCCCCTCCACATCGTCTTCGTAATTGACATGGCGGGTGATTCGCCCATTATTGTACCTGCTCTGAAGAGAGCTGATAACGGCCCGTTGCGGGTGCGCTCAAAGTCCTCTTTTTTAGCGGGCGTTGGCTGTTGGCTATATTGTAACAGTAGCCCACGGAACTTTTTTCGCTTAATTCAGATGTACCAAGCGTGTGCTACACTGCTACTTCAATGAATTCAGCATTTCCATTGGATAGTGTCAATGCAGCTTTTCCATTTTCTAACCAACTAGATCTCTTCCAGTATTTTGGTTTGTGACCAACTAGATCTCTTCGAGTATTTTGGTTTGGGTACTACAGGCAGGTGCCTGAGAAATCATAACATTGATGTCCTGATTTTATTTTTCAACAAACGGTCTGGGATCATGGCCTATAGTAAATGAGCAAAACCAGAAGGACGGAGTTTTAATACAAATTTTCGATGGTACCCAAATTGTGCATAAATGAGCAATGTTCAATTGAATTTCAATCTTTGGTGATCACCATCCCAGTAGTAACCATTGTGTTGTAATTGATGGTGGCCTCTTTTGGACAAATAGCCTACTCTTAATGAATTACATAAGCTACCTCGAACAGCTGCAGGTGTGTTTAGATTCCTCCCCAAATATTTTACACCCCATCACATCAAAGGGAATCTTACTAATTAGAAGTATTAAATAAAATCTGTTTACAAAACTTTTTACACAGACGAGTTGTAAATTGCGAGACGAATCTAATGAGTCTACTTAATCCATGATTTGCAATAGTGATGCGACAGTAACCATCCACTAATTATAGATTAATATACCTCATTAGATCGTCTCGCGATTTACAACTCATCCATGCAAAAAGTTTTATAAACATATTTTATTTAATACTCCTAAATGGTAAGATTCGCTTTTAAAAAAATTAGAGGATGAACTAAACACATGCATGGCGTGCAATGATGACGTGCAATTTTCTTCTAAAAAACTATAACTAAAAAACTGCTCGAACTTATCAATACCATAATTTATTGACATAAAAAATCGAAGCTGGCTAGCTCCACGAGCGCGGCGAAGCCGCGCCAATGTTTTCTATAGTGCTTAGATTCAAGGCATGCAATATAGGATCTAATGTTACATACTCCCTCCGTTTTAAAATAAAAGCCCATCTATGATTCAAAAAATTTCCCAAATTAATGGTAAATATAGGCCCTATAGGGTACTGTACTGGCAGGCTGAGCACTAGTTCATGTGGGACCAATCAACAAAAAAAAAAGAATTCATAAAAAAGGAAAACAAAAAATATCAACGGAGGCTCTATCCAAGTCCAAAAGCGACCGGGACCCCATCCACTCGTTCACAAGGCATCGTCTCCGCCGCACTCGTTCCCCTTCCCTTGCCGACCCAGCTCACATCCTCGTACAGCAACAGTGTTTGATCCTTCTCCTTCCTAATCAGAGCAGTTCCCCTGTGCATGCAAGGTGATCAGAGGGAGCGGGATCTGTATGTAGGAGACAATATGGAAATTCTGATATACTTTCACAAAAAAAGTAGCCAGAAGCAAATTGACATTTCCTTCAAAGTTCTCCAACACCATGAATACTGATGCTCTCCTCCATCAGATGCTTCTATAGGCATTCCAATCATCTATATTCTCTCATAGTCATCCCCACCTCCCTTTATATAGATATAGATAGACGCAGTTACCATGGTTTGATATAAATTATCATCATATATATATATACATATATTCAAAAGATGATAAGCATGTAATTCATCACAGTTCCCCACAAAGTGATAGTTACATGTTTTTGTTCTAGATCATACCAACTAAAAATATAAAACCAATTTTGTTTGATGTCCTCATTGTTATATGTGCTCTCAAGGGGCTAACTAGATGAAAAGAGAACATGACTGACATCATACTGTTTGGCAATGACGCACATGAATAGAAAAGAAAATGCTGTTTATTCATAAAACAAACTTACAAATTCCATGAACTACATGCATGTTCGATGAGCTCACACGGATATCCATGAACATCTATTTATAACGGAGGAGCTGAAACAACGACAGAGGCATGCTAACGTGGTACGTAGCAGCCTGCTGCTTATTGACAAGACGTTGTATTCAGCAGCACATACAAATCAACAACGAAGTTCAGGTATGTGTATCTTACTGCCTTGTATATACATAGTGCGGTAGTTCAAGCTTTATTCATGGGTAGATCTCAATTACAGAATAGGGGCCCAACACTGGCATGATTTTGTAATCATCGCTGAATCCAGCATCAGAAAAGATCCTTTTCCACTCATTTATGCCTCGTTCCACTCCATTGATATGCAACATGAACACATTCTGTATGTCTTCCATCTCGCTGATTTTGCGATCTCCCTGTGCTGATCCTCTCACCATCTCTATGATTATCACCTTTCCTCCTTTGGTTCTAGCGGGGATCGCTTGCTTGCAGCGTTGAAGTATCTTGACACAATCTTCATCGCTCCAGTCATGTAAAACGTTCTAAAACAGGTATAGAGAAACATTTTAAAGGAAAATAAAAAGTAGAAAAAATAATGATGAAAAATGATATATTTCTCTATAGGCTCACAAACTATCTCAGTATGCAATCAAGCTCCCAAAGTCATACGCAAGTTCATAACATCTGATGAAAAATGATCAGTTGTTTGAGTTTTTACTGAAATATTTAATTTCCATACGCAAGTTCATAACATCTGATCCGCTTGATTTATTCAAATAAATACTCCAAAATTCACACTAACAATCTTTCGGGTGATTCAGAATCTGATTTCATACAACAGACGAAACTTAATTATTTCTTTGGAACTGGGAAATCCTGCCTTCCCACCCCTCTAACATCTGATCCGTTTGATTTATTCAACTAAATATTTTAAAATTCACACTAGCAATCTTCCAGGTGATTCAAAATTTGATTTCGTACAACAAACGAAACTTATTTCTTTGGCACTGGGAAACCTAGCGCGAGTGAGCGCGCACATATACTCAGCTTTGGCACTTTACAAAGACAATATGTTATTTCTAGATGCACATGTATCTTTACACAAATGATCCTCACTGAGTGTTCAGTTATAGGATTTTTCATCCAACATGATGCCACGTTAGATAACTCTTCTACTGGACTTCTCAAGACATGAAGGCTTGAGCTTGTTTGTGTGGTCAAGGGAGCACATAAAATCCAGTAAATATTTTAAAATTCATACAAATTGGAACCCTTCAAATATAATTCCTATGGGAGAAAGTGTAGTTTTCTGGTGCAGTGCAAAGTAGTCAAGTTTGTTCTATTGGTGGGAAATTGGGTAACTAAGTTATCATCCTTCATATACTATTGTGCTATGGGAATCAATTTGCCATTTTGGACATCTCGTGCTTATGATTAGGGATGGGCATAATTACCCGGTAACCAAAAACTGAACTGAATTCCCCGAAACCGAGAAAATCGGTCGCTAGTTCGGTCTTAGGTTCTTACTAACCGGACGAAAATGACATGTGTACCGAGTAATCAGCATGTGTTCGGTTAGTGTGACAAGTACACGAAAACGACATGATACATGATATCTATACCTTGAGTAAGACAGCATTCGCAGGTGGAATCGACTCAAACATGTCACCGGCGATGAAATGCAAGTTACCATCCTCGCTGGTGGTGGCCTGGCTGACCACGTGCGGCAGGTCCAGCACGGTGCACTTAATGCGTGGGAATGCCCTCGCGATGACCAGTGTGGCCGCGCCATGGCCGCCGCCTACGTCGATCAGCGAATTGAGCCCGCGGAAGATGCGGCCCTTGTCCAAAATAATCACCTCTAGGAAGAGCTGGCTGTCAGATGCCATGGAGTCGTTCAGGAGGCTGCTAAACGCAGCGTCCTTGCTCGCCATCTCCTGCAGGGAGCAGCCGTGTGCCAGCTCGAAGAGGGATCCGCCAGCGACCGCCGGCTCCTTCCTGAACCAGTCAGACATGCCGAAGAAGGAGGATACGATGTGAGGGCTCACCAAGTACGGCACCACAGGTGACAGGTTGCACCGACCGACAAGGAAGTAGCACGCCGTCGTTAGGCCGTACACGACATCACCGATGCCACCGCTGTCCTTTGCGGCGGTGGCTGTGAAGATGCCCGAAGTGCGGAGCAGTTCCATCATGCGCTTGAGGTCAGGGATCTTTGCGGGATGTATCTCGGTGTCGGCTACAATGTCGGCGAGGGTGGCGGCACCACCGCGGCGATGGATGGCGTCGGGGATGCGGAGATCCACGGCACACTTGAGGGCCATGGACTTAACGTAACCCAGCAGGTGGTTTTGGAGCTCTGAAAGAGCTACCAGCAGGTCCTGTTGACTCACTTCAGCCAAGAGTCTAAGCGTCATGCTGCACCAGGGCACTTCAATGCCGACTAAAGGATGCAGTACTCCGCTGCGCCCGGCCTAATTCTTGCAAACGTACGCCTTTTATAGAAGATGGAATGACTAAATCATTTGTATAAAAACTCACACAAAAAGTATATCACAAGAAAATCTGAGGGCAAAGGAGATTACGTAAATAGTCATAGTCAGTAGAATGGGAAAAAAAGGTCACACCACTAGTAGGAAAGGTAGATTGCGTATGAATCGTGGGTCGCATTCAATTAAGCATTTAGGGTGAATATATTATATACATGGGTATAAAACTTGGAGCCAAGCACTATTTGTCCCGGGTCCAAAGGGGGCTTTTGTCCCGGGTCCAACGGCTAGCCGGGCGGATGGAGGGGACAGGGGCTTTTAGTCTCGGTTGGAGCCATTATAGCCACCAACCGGGACAAAAGGGTGACTTTTGGTCCCGATTGGTGCTTCTAGCCAGGACAAATATCCTTGACCCTCTTATCCCCTTCCCCTCCCCCCGCCCGAACCATTCAGCTCACTTATTCTTGCTGTTCTTGGCTAGGGTGGGGGAGTTCTTGTTAATGATGATATAATGAGATTTAAGTAATATTTACTTTTTAGAAATGCCTTTGCAACATGATGCCTTCGAGTGTCGTGCGTCCACTCGGGCGGCGGTACGCAATCAATTGAAGCGCACCGGTCATTCGCTTGAGTTCCGTCCTGAAGAGTGAGTTGGTCTTGTTAGTGGTCGTATTCGTCGTTGGATTATGAAGGCTTTTGAGTGCTTCTCACTTGCAAAAGAAAGTCGCAAATTTCACCGTGAATTTATTGTCGAGTTGCATGGTACTGATAATGATTGCGAGTTGATGGCTCGATATAATGCTAGACGTGAAGAGTCGGGGTTGGCAGAATTTGACCGTAACAAGTCGAGATTTCGGGAGGCGGTTAAGGAGGCATTGGTTGATAGGTCCCGTGAGTAGGATTTATTATCTTGTATCTTAATTTGTACTATTTACTTTGTCATGTTGTGTAATGGATTATGTAGATCTTTTAATTAATCATGGTGTATGGTGAATTAATTTTCCAAATTGTATGATGGATATTGTAGATCTTTTAATTATTCATATTATGTTACATTTAATTTAATTTAGTTTGGTTATATTTAATTTATTCGATACGTGTAAAGAATTTAAATCGATCCCTTTGAAATTACTTCTATTTTTTTTGAAAATAATGCAGATGGACCGGCAATGGATGTACAATGCTGACCGACGTTCTAATGAATTCATTGAAGGTCTGCATTATTTTTTGGTTGTGGCTGAGGCAAACAAGCAGAATGATATTTACTGAAGTCATCATATGTGTGAAAATTTATCCTAGCATACATATGATAGTTATCTAGTTTTGGCTTTAAAATCGGGTGTGACAATTATGAACTGCTTATGCATGATGCTTGGGCTTATTGATGCCTTGATAACTCTTGGTGTGAGTTTTGGGTGAGTTTGCTATGTACTCCATGATGGGTTTTCACGGGAGTGGGCCAATGGTACTGACCACATACCTTTTCAGGAGTGTGCCTCGAGGGACCACCCTATACTTAGTGCCTGTGGCGAGCACAATGTTTGAGACTTTGCCTTGAGGAGTTGGTGGTGTACCTATTGTGGGTACGTTGCAAATGCTTCAGCGTGGTGCTAGGAACCGTTTATTTGAGGGAGAGTGCCCGCTCTCTGCAATTATGGACCGAGTTGGTTTAACCATGTTTCTTTGGATTATTTATGTACATACCGTCCGCCTATATGGGTACGCGTATATATGGTCGGAGACTATTGTGTGGATAGAGCTTAGCCTGCAGGCGGATAGGAGGATCGTGTATGGAGGCTGTTGCTTTCTCTCCAAATAGGCCTCTCGATCCCTTTTGGCCCAGGGTGGCCCTCACAGCTCCGAGGTCTGAAGACTGGCGATGGTGTGCCCTACAGTTGGAGACTCTTCGATCCCTGGATAGTCCTCTGATCTATTACTCCGACTAGACTTCTCTTGTGCTGCTTCTCTTCCCTTTTATCTTTTGAACATAAACCATTTGTTTTAATGTAATTGATGATTATAAAACAATCATGGAGAGCTTTTTCAATAACAATTTTGCCATTATAAATAATTCTTTGCACGCTCAATGGGACTTATTATTCTTCATTTTCTTTTCTTGGTGATTAGAATCATCTTATTTCATAGATTCATCTACTTATTTAGGGAACGCACCCTAGAGTTTACACATGTAAACTCGAAGTTATCGTGTGTATAGATAGGATAAATGGAGTATGTTTTCTCTTTCTCATAAAATTATTTATTGACAAGATTTTCTATAAGATTTTTTTTGTTCACTAACAAGGTCATTTATTGCAGATGATTTATTGTAGCCGCTAACATGAACAATCATGCTGCTGTGCCTCTGTGGGCAGATGTGACATCGCGGCATGGAGGCGAACGTAGCCATTTAATTTCCTTGGACAGATAGCAAGTAACGGTCAATATCTGGGACACAATGTGACAGTGTTGCTGGGTTATTTACAACTGAACGTATTGCCAAATTCATTACTCCAGTAACACATCAATAGGGAACATCACCACTGAAGTGCCTACCAGAAACTGAGAATTTGATGGCAAAGATGAATATGATGGCGGAGCAATCATATCATACATGGTGTTGGGGAAATATGTACAAATGAACAATCTTAGTGTGCATACTTGATTCTTAGGTTCATCTGCATTTGGAGTATATACTTTTGAACATAACCGTTCATTTTAGTGTAATTAATGATTATAGAACAATCTTGGAGAGCTTTGTTCTTCAACCATTTTGCCATTATAAATATTTTTTTGCACGCTCGATGGGACTTATTATTCTTCATTTTCCTTTCTTGGCGATTAGAATCGTCTCCTTATTTGATAGATTCATCTACTTATTTGGGGAACGCACCCTAGCGTTTACACATGTAAACTCGAAGTTATTGTGTGTATATATAGATAGTATAAATGGAGTATGTTTTCTCTTTCTCATAAAATTATTTATTGACAAGATTGTCTATAAGATTTTTTTGTTGTTCACTTGCTAGGTCTTTTATTGCAGATGATTTATTGTAGTCGCTAACCTGAACAATCATGCTGCTGTGCGTCTGTGGCCAGATGTTAGATCGCGGCATGGAGGCGAACGTAGCCATTTAATTTCCTTGGACAGATAGCAAGTAATGGTCAAAATCTGGGACACAGTGTGACAGTGTTGGTGGGTTATTCACAACCGAACGTATTGCCAAATTCATAATAGGGAACATCACCACTGAAGTGCCTACCAGAAACTGAGAATTTGATGGCAAAGATGAATATGATGGTGGAGCAATCTTGTCATACATGGTGTTGAGC
The DNA here is from genome assembly GCF_016808335.1 of Panicum virgatum. NCBI lineage: Eukaryota > Viridiplantae > Streptophyta > Magnoliopsida > Poales > Poaceae > Panicum > Panicum virgatum. Next base: position 50,166,719 of record NC_053152.1, read on the forward strand.
AAATATGTACAAATGGACAATCTTAGTGTGCATACTTGATTCTTAGGTTTATGCATATTTGGAGTAGAGTAAAATGCACCGTGGGCACCTGAACTTACAGCGCTGTGTCAAATAAATCCATGAAATTAGAAACCAGACATCTAGCCCATCGAACTTGCGAACCCGTTTACCCCAGGTCCAGTCCGGTTTTGCATGGTATTGTGCGGCCGGGATTTGCTACAGTAACCGCATTTTTGTTTTTTTCCTTTCCAAATTTATTTCGGCTGAATCTTTGAAAAATCATAACTCTTCGATATGACATCGGATGAAGATGATTTTTATATGAAAATTATAGACGATGTTAAGGTGCTCAAAAAAATTATATAAAATTATAGCACCATAATAATCGCGTACTTTTGCTTGTCGCATTAGAAAATTAATATATTTTTTTGTTTGTTGTCAAATGAAGACACTTTGTATACCAAAATTTTAGCACTTTCAACGATTAGATTCTTATAGTTTTGAGTTTTTACATTTGAAGTTGTTAAGATGTTGATAAAATAGTATAAAGCCTCAACGTCTTGCGCGTACTTAATATGCTGCTTTATACTATTTTATCGACATCTTAACAACTTCAAATATAAAAACTTAAAACTATAACAATCTAGATCTTTTAGAGTGCTAAAATTTTAGTATACAAGTGTCTTCATTTGACAACCAACAGAAAAATATATTAATTTTCTAGTGCGACAAGCAGAAGTACGTGATTATTATGGTGATGTACTTTTGTATAATTTTTTTGGGCAACTTAACTTCATCAAATAAAAAACTCAAAACTAGAAAGTTGTAGATCTCGTTGAGGGCTACAATTTTTATATAAAAATCATCTTTATACGATGTCGTATCGAAGAGTTATGATTTTTCATAGATTCATTTGAAATAAATTAGAAAAGAGAAAAAAACAAAACCATGGTACTGTAGCTTTCCGGGGTTACTGTAGCAAATCATGGCTGCACAGTGCCAGCAAGCCATGCAAAACCGGGCTGGACCTGGGGTGAACAGGTTCGCAAGTTCGAGGGGCTAGATGTCTGGTTTCTAAGTTCATAGACCTATTTGACACAGCGCTGAAAGTTCAGGTGCCCACGGTGCATTTTACTCTTTGGAGTATATACTTTAGAACATAACCGTTCATTTTAGTGTAATTGATGATTATAGAACAATCTTGGAGATCTTTGTTATTCAACAATTTTGCCATTATAAATCATTCTTTGCACGCTCGATGGGACATGTTATTCTTTATTTTCTTTTGTTGGCGATTCGAATCGTCTTCCTATTTCATAGATTCATCTACTTATTTAGGGAACGCACCCAGGCGTTTACACATGTAAACTCGAAGTTATTGTGTGTATAGATAGTATAAATGGAGTATGTTTTCTCTTTCTCATAAAATTATCGATTGACAATATTTTCTATAAGATTTTTTTGTTCACTAACAAGGTCATTTATTGCAGCCGATTTATTGTAGCCACTAACATGAACAATCATGCTGCTGTGCGTCTGTGGGCAGACGTGACATCGCGGCATGGAGGCCAACGTAGCCATTTAATTTCCAGATACCATGTAACGGTCAATATCTGGGACACAGTGTGACAGTGTTGCTGGGTTATTCACAACCGAACGTATTGCCAAATTCATTACTCCAGTAACACATCAATAGGGAACATCACCGCTGTAGTGCCTACCAGAAACTAAGAATTTGATGGCAAAGATGAATATGATGGCGGAGCAATCTTATCATACATGGAGTTGGGGAAATATGTACAAATGAACAATCTTAGTGTGCATACTTGATTCTTAGGTCTATGTGTATTTTGAGTATATACGTTTGAACATAACCGTTCATTTTCTTGTAATTGATGATTATAGAACAATCTTGGAGAGCTTTGTTCTTCAACAATTTTGCCGTTACAGATCATTCTTTGCACGCTTGATGGGACTTATTATTCTTCATTTTCTTTTCTTGACGATTAGAATCGTCTTCTTATTTCATAGATTCATCTACTTATTTAGGGAACGCACCCTAGCGTTTACACATGTAAACTCAGAAGTTATTGTGTATATCATGTATGGACAGTTAAATGGAGTATGTTTTCTCTTTCTCATAAAATTATTTATTGACAAGATTTTCTATAAGATTTTTTTGTTCACTACCATGGTCTTTTATTGCAGATGATTTATTGTAGCCGCTAACCTGAACAATCATGCTGTTGTGCGTCCGTGGCCAGATGTTAGATCGCGGCATGGAGGCGAACATAGCCATTTAACTTCCTTGGACAGATGGCAAGTAATGGTCAAAATCTGGGACACAGTGTGACAGTGTTGATGGGTTATTCATAATCGAACGTATTGCCAAATTCATTACTCCAAGAACACATCAATAGGGAACATCGCCACTGAAGTGCCTACCAGAAACTGAGAATTTGATGGCAAAGATGAATATGATGGCGGAGCAATCTTATCATACATGGTGTTGAGGAAATATGTACAAATGAACAAGCTTATTGCAGATAATTTATTGTAGCCGCAAACCTGAACAATCATGCTGCTGTGCGCCTGTGCCCCGATGTTAGATCGAGGCATGGAGGCGAACGTAGCCATTTAATTTCCTTGGACAGATATCAAGTAACGGTCAAAATCTGGGACACAATGACACTGTTGGTGGGTTATTCTCAAATCTCAACCGAACGTATTGACAAAATACATTACTCCAGGAACACAACAGGGAACATCACCACTGAAGTGCGTACCAGCAGAAACTGGGAATTTGATGGCAACGATGCATATGATGGCGGAGCAATCTTATTACATGGTGTTCTGGAATATGTACAAATGAACCAGAAGGATGAAAAAAATTATGGTATGGCAGGGTCGATAGACAGTAGAGAAAAAATTCCTTATAAGACAAAACAGAGTAAACTCAAAATCAGATTACATTCAAAATCGATAACGAGCCGTAGCTCGGTTGGCAAGCACGCCAGGTGTGCGAGCGAGCCCACCCGCGTTCGAGCGCGGATGCTCACCCAAGAACAATAGTTCTCTGTTTAATATGCAGCCTCTCACGCGTGGTGTAGTTGTAGGTTTAGATATGAGTGTAGTTGTAGGTTTGTTTATGCATGTGTGGTGTGAGTGAGGTGTGCGTGTGTAGAGTGGGTGTGCATATATGTATGAACAGATGCTACAGCTGTATCCAGATGAGAGGTTTTCAAAAAAAAAAGAGTACATTCAAAATCTTCATCGCCTAAAAGGCCCTTTCCTTTTCGATACATCTTCACTTGCATACGATACACCTTCAGGCTTCAACCTGATGTCCTGACTGATCTGCTAGACTGCTACCTCACGGTGGCCGACGCTTTCTCGTGGCGCGACACCAATGAAGGCGCCCTGCTAGAGATTTCAGCGCCCTGCTTCGACTTCATCGCGCGCCTCCGTCACGCCCAGGCCACGAACCCAGCCCTGGTCGCCATCCATGACGAGGTCAGCGCGGGAGCGGGCCGCACCATGGGCAGTGGTCGGCGACATGGTCACCTATGATGGGCGCCTGTACATACCACCGGCCTTGCGCAATTTTTGCTAATTACAAACCATCAATCCAAATTCAGTCCAATCTCTATCTGAACCCCTCTCTGCGCTGAGTCTAAAATCAGCTTTGATCTTCTTTTGACCCAATTTTATCTCTCAAATCCTTGCTCAAAACAACTTTTTGTCCAATACCAATGTTGTAGATCTTTTCTCCCTCTACAACTTTCGTTTTGGCCAGATTTCAAGTTGCTATACGAAAATTTATGTTGTAGATCTTTTCTCCCTCTACAACTTTCGTTTTGGCCAGATTTCAAGTTGCTATACGAAAATTTTAGTTTTGGGCAATCCAAAATCGAATCTGTTTGTGCCCCAAAACCGGAGGTTCCAGTTTTGGAACCCGGTGATTCCGGGTTTCGCCCTGTTCGTCGTACGCGCGCCCATGCCGGCGACGCCACGCGTTGGCCATTGCGGCGAACCTCGATGGTCGCGCAGCTGCCTTTATCCTCTCGTGAAACCCTAGAGTCTTTCCCCTTCATTTCTTCCTCGTCGCGCTCGGGTAGAGCTGAGCTCGGGCCGAGCAGAGCCACTTCCAGTGTCGCTCCGGCCGACCTCCTCAGCCCCGCTTCAATCCTTCACGCCCAGAGCCGCTCCACTTCGTCCTCCACATCCGCAGCCCCTCCCGAAGACCCGGTCGGCCTTCTTCCACCCGGAATCGTCCTCCTCGCCGCCGGCAACCATTGGCGCCACCACCGAAGCTCCTGCTCTGCATCAAACCCCACTGCTGGTTGCTTCTCCTCGCCCAGGAACACGCAAAATCGGCCCTTGGTGAGCTTCTCTTCCTCCCCGGCTTCTTTCCCTTTTCCTCCCGGCGACGCCGTCACTGGAACGCGGCCTCGCCACCGCGGCTAGCCCGCCACCGCTGCCCTCCCTTCATGGGTCGCCTTGGCGCGGCCCTGCGCGATGCCTCCACGCGCCGCGGCCTAGCCTGCCTGTGCTTGCCGTTCAGCTGCCGCGCCCCCGCCACCGGCCGGCCTCGCCGCCAGGGAGGGAGGCGTGCCACGCACCGGCCATGGCCATGGCCTGGCTGTTCTCTATTTTCGCCCCCAAACACAGAACTGCTGGTTTTGGACCCGGAGGTTCCGGTTTTCAAGTGAATCTCATTTTCAGTTTTGTGTACTGATCTTGTAAAATTCATAGTAAATAGTGGAAAAATGTTAAAAATGCAAAACTAGTTTTGTTAGCTTCATATTTTTATGCTCTGTATGATAGAGTCATGAAATGTGTTGTTTGATAATGTTTTCTGTGCAGTTTTAATTATGCAAGTTAAATGCTTTTGTGGCTTGTTAATTGCCTAAATGGAGTTAGGAGCATACTAAAAATGTAAAACCAGATCGGTTAGCTTTGTTTTGGCAGGTAGTGCGTAGTAAAAATATTAACCTGATGTTTAGTTAGTGTTTCTGTGATGTGATGATTTAATCGTGTTAATGCTTGCTAAGCTAGCTCTTAATATCGGTGGTTCTATTAATTCAAAAGCATGCAGTTCCTGTAAAATCATGCTAACCCTGTTAGGATCAGAGTGTTCTTGTTTTGAGTGCTTTGCTTATGATTGCTTGATAATAATTTAAGTCCATAGCTACTTCTTTTGGCTCTAAGTGGATGCTTAATCTTCCTAATGCTTAATCTTCCAAGTGAGTTAGTAGCCTTCCTTTATGGGAGACACTTCAGACTAAAATGAGTGTGAAATATGAACCCACACATCAGCATCTATGCAATTGCGACCTTATGCTTGCCTTGTATGCCTTTTTAAAAGCATTGTGTAGTGTTTTCCTTAAGTTCATGCATTTGCATCGTTGCATATCATTTAGGTACGCTAGAAGTGCAATGCGTGGACGTGAAGCACGTGATGATGGAACCGAACCACGAGACAGCGTTGGTGAATGTATCCTGAAGAGAGAAGGACCCGCTGGAGCAACCGAAGACCCGGCCCAAGGTTGGACGGGCCCAAGGCCTTGTTTGTACTAACACTGACTTAGTGTTACCCAAGGCAAGCCCCGGAGCATAACCCTTATTTTTAGTATTCAATGTTTATTTAAGTATTTGTGCATTTATGTTTCTAGGAGTTGTATGAAGCCCTAGTATGCATGTCTCTCCCTAGGTACCTATGAGTCTATACTACTATGCAGGTGTCATTAGAAATGCCTTGCTAAGTAGGAACTCGGTAGAAGTCGAGTGATTCCTGTCACTCGTGAGATATAGGTCTTGTTACTTATGGAAATGTTGTTGGAGAATGAATTAATGAGGAAAGAAAATGGAGACCAGGCGGAGATGAATTTGGTTATGGATATGGAATGAATGGAAAGTGAGCCTCTGCCTGTGTCGATTGAGGACCGTAACATTGTTGGCATTGTTGATCGAGGATTGAACAGTACTAACCGCATGCCGGAAGTAGGAGGCAGTCGAAATCGGTAAGCTGTGTACCGCTTTACAATGATACTTTGAATTCCGACCTACTACACTGGGCGTGGGAGTTGGCGGCTATTGGATAGGATGCTGCCTTCGGGTTCTCTGGGAGTTCGCCGTGAGGGGCCCAACACCAAGGTTTTAGCAGGCATGGTTCAGATGTCGTGGTAATGATGGGAACAGTTGACATGTGTGGTCCAGTGTGACTTGCATGTGTCGTGTGAGTTAGGCCCACCTTGCAAGGTTAAATCGGATCGATTCGCCGTGACTCGCGGATATGAGAGCCTTGATCTTTTGTCACATCGTAGTAAGAATTGGAATGAGAATGGAAGGATGAGGATATGAATATGATGATTGTATGGTTGGAAGCTTAATATGATATACCATAATTGTTCTAGATGTTGGTCCAAACCTAGTTGGTATTTATATAATAAACTTGAGCTAAAATATTGAAAGTAAGGATCCACTATTAGTAGCTTTTCAGCAAAATAACTCTATAGCCAAAAAGTGTTGCATGTCTAGGAGTCGGCTAAGTATATACCACTAGTCGGGTAAGTCTTGCTGAGTATTAGTATACTCAGGGTTTGTTGTTACCCTGTTTTTCAGGTGTAGCTGCTGGTGGTTGAAGCTAACTAGGATTCACATCGGTGGGCTCGATGTGACGTCCTCACGTCTTCGTAGATGCCGTTATTTTCAAACTGAGCTTTTATTTAAATTCCGCTGCATGTTGAACTCTGATAATTTCTTTAAACTTTTTGGGTAAAGCTTTGCTTTGTAACTTAAATTTGAAAAATTTCTATCTTCTTGTAATCATCTGTGCTCGTCTTTGTGCGAGTCTTCCAGTGTTTTCAATCCTTAACCCAACAGACTGCCGGATTACACCGTTTTAAGTGCGCGGTAACTTGATTAATGTTTAAGATGATAATTAGCGCACTTAAGCCGGTTTAATTTGGACGGTTCTGTCATAGTTATTCTATCCGTCGTCGACCGCTTCAGCAAGTACTGCCACTTCATCCCCTTGGCGCACCCGTACACTACTGAGACCGTGACGCGGGCCTTCTTCGCCGACATCGTTCATCTCCATGGAGTTTCGTAGTCCATGGTATCTGACCGTGACCCGGTGTTCACCTCGACATTCTGGCGCGAACTCATGCGGCTCATGGGCACTAAGCTGCACATGTCTTCGGCCTTCCACCCCCAGTCTGACGGCCAGACAGAGGCCGCCAATTGCGTCATCGTGATGTACCTGCGCTGCTTCACCGGAGATCGCCCCCACCAGTGGCTTCGATGGCTGCCGTTGGCCGAGTACATCTACAACACCACATACCAGTCCTCGCTTCGCGAGACACCGTTCCGCGTGGTGTACGTCCGTGACCCGCCCACCATCCGCGCGTACGAGCCCGGTGAGACTCGTGTTGCAGCGATCACGCAGGACATGTAAGCCCGTGAGGCTTTCCTCGCTAACGTACGCTATCGTTTGGAGTAGGCGCAAGCAGTGCAGAAGCGACACTACGACCGGCAACATCGGCCGGTGTCCTACCACATCGCCGACTGGGCTCTACTTCGTCTTCGACAGCGTGCCGCCACATCCCTCCCCAGGACTACCACCGGGAAGCTGAAGCCCCGCTTCGTCGGCCCTTACCGCATCAGCGAGCTCGTCAACGACGTCGCCGTGCGCTTGGAGCTCCCTCCGAATGCCCGTCTCCATGATGTGTTCCACGTCGGTGTGCTCAAGAAATTCGTCAGGACGCCTCCAGCTACACCTCCTGCATTGCTGCCCATCCACCACGGCGTGGTGGTTCCAGAACTGCTCCGAGTCGAGCGAGCTCGCTTGGTGCGCGGCGTTCGTCAGGTGCTCATTCATTGGCGAGGCGAGCTGCCTGAGTCAGCCACCTGGGAGGACCTCGACGCTTTCCATGACAAGTACCTGGACATTCAGCTCAAGGACGAGCTGGATCTCGAGGGGGGGGGGGAGATGTTATATGGGGCCACACATACACTAGGCGCAGGCGACCCCGTGATGTCCGTCGAGCAGCGGAACGCGCGCATGACGTTTCGTCCGCCAGTGGCTAGATAGGAAAGATAGGTTCTGTTATCTATTTTGGTTCCTAGATTTAGGGAGCAATTGCCTCCAGTCGGTTTGGGCCTTAGGCTATATATTCTTGTAATCGAACTCTTGGTGGTTTAAAGAAAGATATTATCCATCTCATCTCTCCCTTCCTATCAAAACAAGCCGACGGCAGGGGGGCAAAACCTCGCCGGCGATGATGGACCGCGGCTACGAACTCCGTAGCCGAGGGCTTGCTACCCTAGGCCCCGACGTCCTTGGCATGGAGGCTCCACCCAGTACTAATAGGCTACTTTTTATCCCAGGTGGAGCCTCTACCTGGTACTAAATGTTTTGGGTGCCATTCAGTATCGGCTGGAGCTACCAGCCGGTATTAAATAGTTACCCATCGACGTTGGTGGCGTCCTTTAGTACCAACTGGGGGGCTACAACTAGTACTAAATATCTTCCGTGAGTACAGTACTGTAGAACCGATACTAAATATGCACGCCCACGGACGAATGCTCACTTCTCCAGTAGTGCCACTATTAATATTATTAATTATATCCACACAAACAGGAACAACAGTAAAAGAAGTACATAACAGGAGGAAAGATAAATACAATACAAAACACACAGGAAGCGCCTACTATAGAGAAGCCTAATTCAGATATTGGCTACCCTCTATTCCTTGCAGGCTTTCATCTAAGTCCCCTTCACTCAGATTGGCATGCCTTTGGGCACAATCTTGTCCTTTATCCACATGTAAATAGGCACCAGAACATAGTATGCAGCACATATTGTTCCTATGAGGAAGCGAAAGAGGAAGGTGATTGGATTCACTGGTTTGCTGACATCCTCAGCTTTCGGACCAAGCTGCATCAAAATTAAAACGTAAAAATTACACCCAAAACCCTTGATATCTACTGCACAAAATGCATCAAGGCTTGTAAATGTTAGTCTGATAGCTAATTAGCTATGCTTTCCATAGCAAAAAATGAAAAGAAAGGTACCTCCAAAGAAGAGTCTCCACGTTCTCTCTTCACACCTGTGACAGAGCATCCAATGATCAGGCCATGCCTCCGGACACCACGGTACCACTTTGGTCCAATTCTTTTCAGCTTGACATCCTTAAACCCAGCCTTCTTGAACCACTCGATATACTCTTCTTCCTGGGGGAAAAGCATCCACATGTCGGCGAAGAAGCGGGACAGCCAGAAGGTTGGGTACACCGGGCCAATCACACAAGCTGTCCCACCAAACTTCAGGACCCTGTATGCCTCCTTGATTCCTCTCTGTGGATCAGGCCAATACTCAATGCTGCAAGGTACCGCGAGTCCGCGACAGGACATGAAAATCAGCAATCTCTACACGACTGGTACTAGTTTACTAACGGAATGCGCAATCATCAGATATAAGTAGCGAAGACAAAGTGAAGTGAATCGATCAACGGAGCGTCAGTGACCTGCCGGCGGAGAATCTTTCTTCAGATTATTCAGAGTGAGCTTAACAGCTCCCCCCCCCCCCCCCCCCGCGTCGCTCTCTGTGGCGACTCGGGGGGCACCCCGCGCCGCCACCCGCCGGAGGAGGCCGCCGCTGCCGCCGGCAGCTGTCCGGGCGGCAGCGGCGGCCCGTGGCCGAGCCAAAGTTGACTCCGCCCGCGTCACCCCCACCTCTTCTCCTCTCTTCCCCGCCTCCTTCCTCCTCCCGCACTTCAACCTCGCCGTTCCTCGCCGTCGCCGGTCACCGGGGCCGGATCCGGCCTCCTCCTCGCCGGATCCGGGTCCCCCATGGCCGGATCCGGGCGTGCCTCCTTCGCCGGCTTGGGGGAGGGGGGGCCGCCGCCGCCGCCGGCTTGGGTGGGCGCCGCCGCCACCGCTGGGGCCGGATCCGGCCCCTTCCTCGCCGGATCTGGGCCTCCCTTGGCCGGTCCCGGGCGCTCCGCCGCCGCCGGCTCGGGGGCCGCCGTCGATTCGGGTGGACTCGCTGCGCGCCGCCGCCTTTGGGGTCTTGGCCGCGCCGCCGCCTCCTCGGGTGGCCGGGGACCCTTGGCCTCGTCGTCGCCGCCGCCTTGGGAGGCTGGGGGCTCCCTAGCCGGGCCGCCTCGCTGCTGCCTCGGGTGGTCGGGGGCCCCTGTCCATGCCGCTGCCGGTGGGTGCTCCTGGCCGTGCCCCTGGCTGCGCCATTGTTCGCCCTGTGCGGGTGCTCTCGTCAGGGCTAGTGGCCGGCCGGTGGCCGACGGCCGGGGGCGGTGGCCTCCTGCTGCCATCGACTTTAGGTTGGGTTTGGGGTGAAGGCGAAAGCCTTGGTCCGCTTGCGGGCTAGTGACGGCGACGTCCGAGGGCGTCGCTCACCTTGTTGAAGGCGTCACTCTTTAACCCTATACCCTCCTCTTCAGCGAGCTTTCCAGGTGAAAACCGAGACCATGGTGGTCGGACGGCGGCGGCGCTTTTCTGCGTCGCTCCCTCCCTGGAGGCGTTGTCTTGGAAGCTCTTGTCGATGGTGGTCGCCTGCGCATTTCGAAGAGGATCCATGTCTGCACCTGCCTTCGCTTAGTTTCCTCTACATCGCCAAGTTTGTGCTGGTCGTCGGTTGGCGGATGCTTTGCCGCCGCTCTCCGTAAGCGGATACTTTGCCGCTGTGCTGCTCTGGCGGATGCTTTGCCGCCGTCGTCGTTGGTTGAAATTCTTTTCTGGCGGATGCTTTGCCGCCGTTGTCGGTTAGTCAGGTGGATGCTTTGCCACCTTGTTTGCGTCGTCGACCTTCACATCTTGGGTGGTGTAGTTTCCTTTAGCAGGTTCAGTTATGTGGTTTTGGCTAGGTGTCTAGAGTTCGGGTCTGTCTCCTCCTCTGTTGTTCTTGCTTGGTCGTCCGCCACTTTCTTAGTGGTACTTTGTGTCCGCCTTAATAGCCTCTGTCTATTAAGATTTGTAATGGTCGTATTGCTTTCTTCTTAATGAAATACGTGCTCAGGCACGTTCGCGAAAAAAAACCTGCCGGCGGAGACGTATCGGTCGAAGGTGTCGGTGGGGAAGGGCAGGTCCTCGGCGTCGCCCTCCATGATGGTGACCCCCTTGAGCGCCACTTTCTGCCTGGCCTTCTCGAGCTGGTGCGGGGACTGGTCGAGCAGCGTGACGTTCTCCGGGTCGACGTGCTTGACGATCCCGAGCGTGGTGAAGCCCGTGCCGCCGCCGACGTCGACGACCTTGAGGTGGCTGCTGTAGAGGTCGGCGGGCTCGAGCGCGTCGTCGCGCATGTTCTCAGTGAAGTGGCCCGGGTTGAAGACGTTGTCGTAGGCGACGGAGATGAAGCGGTAGAACCAGAAGGCCTCCTTCTTGTGCTGGATGAACCGCGGCGCCTTGACGGGCCGCGCCGGGGCTGCCGCCGACGAGGACGCCGCGCACCTCAGCTTGGCGCCGCCGCCCGGCCCGTAGGTGGAGACCATCGCGATTTCCTCGCTGCCGCCGCGCGGAGACGAGAAGTGGGGAGGGGAAGGGCGAGCGATCTAGGATAGAGTATACTTTTTACAGTACCATTTAGTCTATTTTAAAGGCCGGGAGTGGCCCACGATACTGTTCTGTGGTCGTTGGATGTTGGAAGCATTAAGGCTCTGTTTAGTTCTAACGCAAAAATTTTTTGCGTTGAAATCTTACTAATTTAAAGTACTAAATGAAGTTTATTTACAAAACTTTTTGCACATATGGGTTGTAAATCGCAAAACAAATCTAATGATACTAATTAATTCATGATTAATTAATAATTAGCGGATGGTACTGTAGTATCACTGTTGCAAATCATGGATCAAGTAGGCTCATTAGATTCGTCTCGCGATACAGGATGCAGTCGTTAGGACATGCGTGAATCTTCTGCACGTCCAATCCAAGAGGGCAAACCATCTTTTTAGCTTCGTATGTTGTTGACGGCAGTTCATTACCCTCAGGAAGCATGTTCTTTACAATCTTTAATAGCTCACCAAATCCCTTATCGGTTACACCATTAGTTGCCTTCCATTTCAGCATCTCCAGCGTGGTACCCAACTTCTTTTGCTCCGGTTTGCAATTAGGGAACAACGGCCTTTTGTGATCCTCCAACATCTTCTCGAACTTTAATGCCTCCTTCACAGTTTCACTGTCTTTCTGTGCATCAAGCAACGCCTGACCTAGCTCGTCAGGTGGCTCCTCTTGTGCAACATTTGCTTCACCCTCGTCCATTGGTTCATCTTGAAAGCCACCTGCTTCATGAACCCATGCCCAATCTGGAAGATTGTTATCACCATCGTCATCTTCTTCATTATCTTCCATCATAACTCCAACTTCGCCGTGTTTAGTCCAAAGGCTATAGTTACTCATGAAACCATTCAAGGCCAGGTGATTCCATAGAGTATCTCTTTTTCGGAATTCCTTTTTATTTTCGCAAATACTGCATGGACAACACATTAAACCCTTTGGCGACCTATTTGCCATTGCCGCCTTGAGAAAAGAATCTAAACCCTGAATCCACACCGAGGTGCTCCGGCTTCCGTGCATCCATTGCCGGTCCATCTGTACAAATTAAAAAAAAATCATGCTCATTATCCCTAAAAAGTAAAAACAGGTTACTATGAAGTAATTCAAAAAAAAATGTAAATGTGTCATAGTCCACCTATCTAGTAAATTTAAACTAAATAGCAAAATAAATTGGCACAATAACATATACACATGTCACCATGAAATAATTCAAAAAAAAACATTCTAAATGTGTGATAGTCAAACTATATAGTAATCATTCTCTAAAAAGCAACAAATCAATTCTACCTTGCTCAAATTAATGAACAAATTAATAAATCATGCCCATTTTCCCTCATCCTTAAAATCCTTAAAATTTTGCATAATAACATATATATATATATGTCCCCGTGAAATAATTCAAAAAAATCATTCTAAATGTGTCATAGTCAAACTATCTAGAAAACCTTCTCTAAAAAGTAACAAATTGATTCTATTTTGCTCAAATTAATGAACAAATCAGAAAATTATGCTCATTTTTCCTCAACCCTAAAATCACTATTTTCTTTATTTAGAAAGTATGAAACAAAAAATAAACACCGTGAAAGAAGAGTGAAAGAAGCTACTAACTTTTGGTGCACTTGGATGGGTGAAATCCTCACAAATTTGGAGGGAAATGGGCAGCACCTCCCCTCTAACACGCCATGAGAGAGAGGAGGAGCTCGGCCAAATAAAATGGTCGGGCTGGGGAAGAAGGAGTGCCTGGCTTATGCGGGGCAAGTTAGTGCCGGTTGGTGGCTTTAGCCGGCACTAAGTGTGTACGTTTAGTGCCGGCTAGAACTACCAGCCGGCACTAATATGCAATTGACCAAGATAGTGACGGCTAAAATTCCCAACCGGCACTAACGTGTCTTTTGACCGTTGTGGCAGACGTGCTGACCGTTGGGGGCTGGCACGTTAGTGCCGGCTGGAGTTTCTAGCCGGCACTAACGTGCCCGCTTTGTACGGTTCATGCACGTTAGTGCCGGCTCCTGTTGGACCGGCACTAACGTGCTGGTACCAATGTACCATTCTCCAACAATGAGCCCATCTATGTAAGAAATTTTATAAATAGACTTTGTTTAGTACTCCATGCATGTATCGAAACATTTAATGTGATTGTTTTTTTTGTTTAGGGGTTTATGGGGTGGAAAATAAACTGGGCCTAACCGAATGATGGGTAAAGCGTTTGCTGCCATTCGTCTGGCTCCACCACGAGTTAGTGCACCCGCAACAGCTGTAGAGAGCAACTCTCTAGAGTTTTGTCCACATCAGCTATAGAGAACACTATAAATGATTCATCCAACGGAGCATCTACGAACACGTACTTCAAAAAATTTATGCAAAAAATTTATGAACCCCACACATCACAATTTTTGATTTACAAATTTCTCTGGCACGCAGAGTCTCATTTCTTCTCAGCCACTCCCCCCGATCTCTTCATCCTCTCGCAGCTCAAGAGGAGCTAGTGGTGATGCATGCACGGCAACTAGCCACGCCCATCCCCCGCACGCCCCAGCAGCTGCGAGTGCTAGCGGCCGCGCCGCGTCCATCTCCGGCGGTGTCGCTTTACGGCGGCGGCCATGCTTCACCGATGTCTCGCCGCGGCGCTCGTCTCCGGCTTCGCCGCTCGGCGGCAGCAGGCCAAGCTCCACCCCGCCGCATCCCCCGCAGCGCCAAACAAGCTGCTCCGGTCGCATCGTCTGCAACGTGCGCTCAGCCTGAATGCCTCTGCCTGATCCTCATTCAATCCCCTTTCTCCTGCTCAGCAAGTGGAACCGGAGTGGTGGGGTCCGCTCACGTGGAATGGCGTGCTAGCGAGAGCCGCTACGTCTAGCAACGATTTCTCTCTCTTCTCAGTTTTTTATTCTCAAATGCTGACATGGCTCTTCTAAGAGCAAGGCCAATAACACTTGGCTTATAGCCAAACCAAGTCAGTAAGAAACAAGCTTACCGCCCAACGCATACAATAACTAGTCTATTCACATTTCTTCAATACCTATTATTTTATTATACGGGACCACCGATCAGGAGATGTTTAGAGAGAAAAGAGCTCGGAATTGGTGCGGCAAAAACATGGTGGGACCCAGCATCATAAAGGGGGAGTTTTGGTTTCTGCGATCAGCTCGGCGTCTGCAGCAGCGACAAGCGCGGCATTCTTTCTCCTCCACATCGTCTTCGTAGTTGACATGGCGGGCGATTCGCCCATCATTGTACCTGCTCTAAAGAGAGCTGATAACGGCCTAACGGCCCGTTGCGGGTGCGCTTAAAGTCCTCTTTTTTAGCGGGCGTTGGCTGTTGGCTATACTGTAGCAGTAGCCCACGAACTGTTTGCGTGGATGCCTAGGTACTGTTCACGTGGGACCCGCGAACTCTACAGTGGGATCCATGGTACTGTTCTTTTTTTCCTTTTTTTCCGTGCTAGCTGCAGTCTTACATTTTAAGAATTTTCTTAGCGACTTAAGTAGTGATTGGTTGAGTGGCTTAGCTACCTACCCGGTTTGCGATCGAGATGTAGCTTCGTAGTTATTGGTTAACTGAATCGTCCCCCTTATCAAACTCCAACAGTGCAAAAGAGACCGTTTAGCCTGGCTTATTTTTTAACTACCTTTTTTATTTCATTTATTCAAAGAAACAAAATGTTCCAAGATCTCCTCTAACTATTTATAACTAATTCCGGCTTCTATTTCTTTATCTCAATAAACAACCAATATGAACGTCTATAAACTTAGCCAACTCTCATGTAAGAAAATTATTATAGTGCACTCAAAAACCCAAAACAACATAGGGATACAACTAATAAGTCAGAATTAATTTCAATTATTCATTTTATCTTAAATATGGACCAATGCAGCATATACTAAACATCTAAAAACCGATAAATTCTTAAATAAGAAATTATTATATTGCACTTAGCAAACCAAAACAACAACGTAAGAACGAAACTAATTCGAAGTGAACTTCCCTTCAAATAGAAAATAATTTAATTTTTAATTCTATTTTGATTGATTTGGTGATTTAATCCAATTCATTGTTACGATACTGTTTTCAATACAGTCGGATGAACACATGTTTATTCATTGATACTTCGGATTAATATTCATGATACAGGCGCACTATCTCATTTCTGATGCTCTGAATCTATGAAAGAATCTGCCCCTGACATACTATTTTTTTGCTTAATTCAGATGTACCTAGCGTGTGCTACATTGCTACTTCAATGAATTCAGCATTTCCATTGCATAGTGTCAATGCAGCTTTTCCATTTTCTAACCAACTAGATCTCTTCCAGTATTTTGGTTTGTGACCAACTAGATCTCTTCGAGTATTTTGGTTTGGGTACTACAGGAAGGTGCCTGAGAAATCATACCATTGATGTCCTGATTTTATTTTTCAACAAACGGTCTGGGATCATGGCCTATAGTAAATGAGCAAAACCAGAAGGACAGAGTTTTAATACAAATTTTCGATGGTACCCAAATTGTGCATAAATGAGCAATGTTCAATTGAATTTCAATCTTTGGTGATCACCATCCCAGTAGTAACCATTGTGTTGTAATTGATGGTGGCCTCTTTTGGACAAATAGCCTACTCTTAATGAATTACATAAGCTACCTCGAACAGCTGCAGGTGTGTTTAGATTCCTCCCCGAATATTTTACACCCCATCACATCAAAGGGAATCTTACTAATTAGAAGTATTAAATAAAATCTGTTTACAAAACATTTTACACAGACGAGTTGTAAATCGCGAGACGAATCTAATGAGTCTACTTAATCCATGATTTGCAACAGTGATGCGACAGTAACCATCCACTAATTATAGATTAATATACCTCATTAGATCGTCTCGCGATTTACAACTCATCCATGCAAAAAGTTTTATAAACATATTTTATTTAATACTCCTAAATAGTTAGATTCTCTTTTAAAAAAATTAGAGGAGGAACTAAACACATGCGCGAACTTATCAATACCATAATTTATTGACATAAAAAATCAAAGCTGGCTAGCTCCACGAGCGCGGCAAAGCCGCGCCAATGTTTTCTATAGTGCTTAGATTCAAGGCATGCAATATAGGATCTAATGTTACATACTCCCTCCGTTTTAAAATAAAAGCCCATCTATGATTCAAAATTTTTCCCAAATTAATGGTAAATATAGGCCCTATAGGGTACTGTACTGGCAGGCTGAGCACTAGTTCATGTGGGACCAATCAACAAAAAAAAAGAATTCATAAAAAAGGAAAACAAAAAATATCAACGGAGGCTCTATCCAAGTCCAAAAGCGTCCGGGACCCCATCCACTCGTTCACAAGGCATCGTCTCCGCCGCACTCGTTCCCCTTCCCTTGCCGACCCAGCTCACATCCTCGTACAGCAACAGTGTTTGATCCTTCTCCTTCCTAATCAGAGCAGTTCCCCTGTGCATGCAAGGTGATCAGAGGGAGCGGGATCTGTATGTAGGAGACAATATGGAAATTCTGATATACTTCCTACGTCGACCAGCGAATTGAGCCCGCGGAAGATGCGGCCCTTGTCCAAAATAATCACCTCTAGGAAGAGCTGGCTGTCAGATGCCATGGAGTCGTTCAGGAGGCTGCTAAACGCAGCGTCCTTGCTCGCCATCTCCTGCAGGGAGCAGCCGTGTGCCAGCTCGAAGAGGGATCCGCCAGCGACCGCCGGCTCCTTCCTGAACCAGTCAGACATGCCGAAGAAGGAGGACACGATGTGAGGGCTCACCAAGTACGGCACCACAGGTGACAGGTTGCACCGACCGACAAGGAAGTAGCACGCCGTCGTTAGGCCGTACACGACATCACCGCTGCCACCGCTGCCCTTTGCGGCGGTGGCTGTGAAGATGCCCGAAGTGCTGAGCAGTTCCATCATGCGCTTGAGGTCAGGGACCTTTGCTGGATGTATCTCGGTGTCGGCTACAATGTCGGCGAGGGTGGCGGCACCACCGCGGCGATGGATGGCGTCGGGGATGCGTAACCCAGCAGGTGGTTTTGGAGCTCTGAAAGAGCTACCAGCAGGTCCTGTTGACTCACTTCAGCCAAGAGTCTAAGCGTCATGCTGCACCAGGGCACTTCAATGCCGACTAAAGGATGCAGTACACCGCTGCGCCCGGCCTAATTCTTGCCAACGTACGCCTTTTATAGAAGATGGAATGACTAAATCATTTGTATAAAAACTCACACAAAAAGTATATCACAAGAAAATCTGAGGGCAAAGGAGATTACGTAAATAGTCATAGTCAGTAGAATGGGAAAAAAAGGTCACACCACTAGTAGGAAAGGTAGATTGCGTATGAATCGTGGGTCGCATTCAATTAAGCATTTAGGGTGAATATATTATATACATGGGTATAAAACTTGGAGCCAAGCACTATTTGTCCCGGGTCCAAAGGGGGCTTTTGTCCCGGGTCCAACGGCTAGCCGGGCGGATGGAGGGGATAGGGGCTTTTAGTCTCGGTTGGAGCCATTATAGCCACCAACCGGGACAAAAGGGTGACTTTTGGTCCCGATTGGTGCTTCTAGCCAGGACAAATATCCTTGACCCTCTTATCCCCTTCCCCTCCCCCCGCCCGAACCATTCAGCTCACTTATTCTTGCTGTTCTTGGCTAGGGTGGGGGGAGTTCTTGTTAATGATGATATAATGAGATTTAAGTAATATTTACTTTTTAGAAATGCCTTTGCAACATGATGCCTTCGAGTGTCGTGCGTCCACTCGGGCGGCGGTACGCAATCAATTGAAGCGCACCGGTCATTCGCTTGAGTTCCGTCCTGAAGAGTGAGTTGGTCTTGTTAGTGGTCGTATTCGTCGTTGGATTATGAAGGCTTTTGAGTGCTTCTCACTTGCAAAAGAAAGTCGCAAATTTCACCGTGAATTTATTGTCGAGTTGCATGGTACTGATAATGATTGCGAGTTGATGGCTCGATATAATGCTAGACGTGAAGAGTCGGGGTTGGCAGAATTTGACCGTAACAAGTCGAGATTTCGGGAGGCGGTTAAGGAGGCATTGGTTGATAGGTCCCGTGAGTAGGATTTATTATCTTGTATCTTAATTTGTACTATTTACTTTGTCATGTTGTGTAATGGATTATGTAGATCTTTTAATTAATCATGGTGTATGGTGAATTAATTTTCCAAATTGTATGATGGATATTGTAGATCTTTTAATTATTCATATTATGTTACATTTAATTTAATTTAGTTTGGTTATATTTAATTTATTCGATACGTGTAAAGAATTTAAATCGATCCCTTTGAAATTACTTCTATTTTTTTTGAAAATAATGCAGATGGACCGGCAATGGATGTACAATGCTGACCGACGTTCTAATGAATTCATTGAAGGTCTGCATTATTTTTTGGTTGTGGCTGAGGCAAACAAGCAGAATGATATTTACTGAAGTCATCATATGTGTGAAAATTTATCCTAGCATACATATGATAGTTATCTAGTTTTGGCTTTAAAATCGGGTGTGACAATTATGAACTGCTTATGCATGATGCTTGGGCTTATTGATGCCTTGATAACTCTTGGTGTGAGTTTTGGGTGAGTTTGCTATGTACTCCATGATGGGTTTTCACGGGAGTGGGCCAATGGTACTGACCACATACCTTTTCAGGAGTGTGCCTCGAGGGACCACCCTATACTTAGTGCCTGTGGCGAGCACAATGTTTGAGACTTTGCCTTGAGGAGTTGGTGGTGTACCTATTGTGGGTACGTTGCAAATGCTTCAGCGTGGTGCTAGGAACCGTTTATTTGAGGGAGAGTGCCCGCTCTCTGCAATTATGGACCGAGTTGGTTTAACCATGTTTCTTTGGATTATTTATGTACATACCGTCCGCCTATATGGGTACGCGTATATATGGTCGGAGACTATTGTGTGGATAGAGCTTAGCCTGCAGGCGGATAGGAGGATCGTGTATGGAGGCTGTTGCTTTCTCTCCAAATAGGCCTCTCGATCCCTTTTGGCCCAGGGTGGCCCTCACAGCTCCGAGGTCTGAAGACTGGCGATGGTGTGCCCTACAGTTGGAGACTCTTCTATTACTCCGACTAGACTTCTCTTGTACTGCTTCTCTTCCCTTTTATCTTTTGAACATAAACCATTTGTTTTAATGTAATTGATGATTATAAAACAATCATGGAGAGCTTTTTCAATAACAATTTTGCCATTATAAATAATTCTTTGCACGCTCAATGGGACTTATTATTCTTCATTTTCTTTTCTTGGTGATTAGAATCATCTTATTTCATAGATTCATCTACTTATTTAGGGAACGCACCCTAGAGTTTACACATGTAAACTCGAAGTTATCGTGTGTATAGATAGGATAAATGGAGTATGTTTTCTCTTTCTCATAAAATTATTTATTGACAAGATTTTCTATAAGATTTTTTTTGTTCACTAACAAGGTCATTTATTGCAGATGATTTATTGTAGCCGCTAACATGAACAATCATGCTGCTGTGCGTCTGTGGGCAGATGTGACATCGCGGCATGGAGGCGAACGTAGCCATTTAATTTCCTTGGACAGATAGCAAGTAACGGTCAATATCTGGGACACAGTGTGACAGTGTTGCTGGGTTATTCACAACTGAACGTATTGCCAAATTCATTACTCCAGTAACACATCAATAGGGAACATCACCACTGAAGTGCCTACCAGAAACTGAGAATTTGATGGCAAAGATGAATATGATGGCGGAGCAATCTTATCATACATGGTGTTGGGGAAATATGTACAAATGAACAATCTTAGTGTGCATACTTGATTCTTAGGTTTATCTGTATTTGGAGTATATACTTTTGAACATAACCGTTCATTTTAGTGTAATTAATGATTATAGAACAATCTCGGAGAGCTTTGTTCTTCAACAATTTTGCCATTATAAATCATTCTTTGCACGCTCGATGGGACTTGTTATTCTTCATTTTCTTTTGTTGGCGATTCGAATCGTCTTCTTATTTCATAGATTCATCTACTTATTTAGGGAACGCACCCAGGCGTTTACACATGTAAACTCGAAGTTATTGTGTGTATAGATAGTATAAATGGAGTATGTTTTCTCTTTCTCATAAAATTATCGATTGACAATATTTTCTATAAGATTTTTTTGTTCACTAACAAGGTCATTTATTGCAGATGATTTATTGTAGCCACTAACATGAACAATCATGCTGCTGTGCACATGGTTCCCCTAACCGTCGGTAACCGGTCCGGTTTGACCGGTTACCGGTCAAACCGGTCCGGACCGGTTCCGGTTTGATCCGGTATAAACCGGTCCAAATTCAAAATTTAAATTTGAATTCAAAAAAAATGAAAAATTCTCAAAAAATTCCTAAAAATACTTCAAGATGCGACAAATTTAATGGTGTCAAATTTTCTCAAAAATTCGTTCATTTAGTATAGTTTGCGGGGATTTAAAGTTAAACAAAAAAAACGTGCATACAAAAGTATACAAATACAATGTAAAAGTAGTACAAAAGAGGGTTGGAGGGTTCATTTAGACTAAAATATGTTATACAAACATTTATTTAGTATACTTTGCGGGCATTTGAATTTAAACTAAAAAAGAAAAAAAAATTGAATTTGACTGGTTACCAGTCAAACCGGCCGGTTACCAGTCAAACCGGCCGGTATACCGGTCAAACCGGCCGGTAAACCGGTCTAACCGGCCGGTATACCGGTACGAACCGGTTGAACGGGGAAGTTTGAATTTAAATTTGAATTTGTCCGGTTCCGACCGGTAACCGGCCAAACCGGTCCGGTATACCGGAACCGGAGGCCGGCGGTTACCGGTTAGCGGTCGGTAAGTTGAACCCTGGCTGTGCGTCTGTGGGCAGATGTGACGTCGCGGCATGGAGGCCAACGTAGCCATTTAATTTCCTTGGACAGATAGCTTGTAACGGTCAATATCTGGGACACAGTGTGACAGTGTTGATGGGTTATTCACAACCAAACGTATTGCCAAATTCATTACTCCAGTAACACATCAATAGGGAACATCACCACTGAAGTGCCTACCAGAAACTGAGAATTTGATGGCAAAGATGAATATGATGGCGGAGCAATCTTATCATACATGGAGTTGGGGAGATATGTACAAATGAACAATCTTAGTGTGCATACTTGATTCTTAGGTCTATGTGTATTTTGAGTATATACGTTTGAACATAACCGTTCATTTTATTGTAATTGATGATTATAGAACAATCTTGGAGAGCTTTGTTCTTCAACAATTTTGCCGTTACAGATCATTCTTTGCACGCTTGATGGGACTTATTATTCTTCATTTTCTTTTCTTGATGATTAGAATCATCTTCTTATTTCATAGATTCATCTACTTATTTAGGGAACGCACCCTAGCGTTTACACATGAAAACTCAGAAGTTATTGTGTGTATCATGTATGGACAGTTAAATGGAGTATGCTTTCTCTTTCTCATAAAATTATTTATTGACAAGATTTTCTATAAGATTTTTTTGTTCACTAGCATGGTCTTTTATTGCAGATGATTTATTGTAACCGCTAACCTGAACAATCATGCTGCTGTGCGTCCGTGGCCAGATGTTAGATCGCAGCATGGAGGCCAACGTAGCCATTTAACTTCCTTGGACAGATGGCAAGTAATGGTCAAAATCTGGGACACAGTGTGACAGTGTTGATGGGTTATTCATAATCGAACGTATTGCCAAATTCATTACTCCAAGAACACATCAATAGGGAACATCGCCACTGAAGTGCCTACCAGAAACTGAGAATTTGATGGCAAAGATGAATGTGATGGCGGAGCAATCTTATCATACATGGTGTTGAGGAAATATGTACAAATGAACAAGCTTATTGCAGATAATTTATTGTAGCCGCAAACCTGAACAATCATGCTGCTGTGCGCCTGTGCCCCGATGTTAGATCGAGGCATGGAGGCGAACGTAGCCATTTAATTTCCTTGGACAGATATCAAGTAACGGTCAAAATCTGGGACACAATGACACTGTTGGTCGGTTATTCTCAAATCTCAACCGAACGTATTGACAAAATACATTACTCCAGGAACACAACAGGGAACATCACCACTGAAGTGCGTACCAGCAGAAACTGGGAATTTGATGGCAACGATGCATATGATGGCGGAGCAATCTTATTACATGGTGTTCTGGAATATGTACAAATGAACCAGAAGGATGAAAAAAATTATGGTATGGCAGGGTCGATAGACAGTAGAGAAAAAATTCCTTATAAGACAAAACAGAGTAAACTCAAAATCAGATTACATTCAAAATCGAGAACGAGCCGTAGCTCGGTTGGCAAGCACGCCAGGTGTGCGAGAGAGCCCACCCGCGTTCGAGCGCGGATGCTCACCCAAGAACAATAGTTCTCTGTTTAATATGCAGCCTCTCACGCGTGGTGTAGTTGTAGGTTTAGATATGAGTGTAGTTGTAGGTTTGTTTATGCATGTGTGGTGTGAGTGAGGTGTGCGTGTGTAGAGTGGATGTGCATATATGCATGAACAGATGCTACAGCTGTATCCAGATGAGAGGTTTTTTTTAAAAAAAGAGTACATTCAAAATCTTCATCGCCTAAAAGGCCCTTTCCTTTTCGATACATCTTCACTTGCATACGATACACCTTCAGGCTTCAACCTGATGTCCTGACTGATCTGCTAGACTGCTACCTCACTCCTTCCTTCGAAGTTCCAACAAAAGAAGAAATTCCTATGCAGTCCTAAATTAAAAAACAGTGACACAAAACATCAATCCGATTCACCATTACCTGCTGGGCAGGTTCGCTTGGATGAACGCACGACTGCTGTCACGGCTGCGCTTGCATGCGAAGATGCCTGCTGCGGTTGTTGTCGCCTGCTGGCTGCCGCCTCGGTCTCTGCTCTCAGTTTTCGTCGTGACAGTTCGTGTTGCCGATCGGATCACGACGGATTGCAGATGCACCGTAGGAGGAGGGCTGGTGTCGTGGGATTGATGGGCCAGTGGGATCGTAGCCCAATAACAATTTACGTGGCAGCCCAATACGGTGTCGTCATCCTTACGCCTGTGCTAAGATTGGACGGGCGCACGACGGCAGCAGCCATGGCGACCAAATCTTCGTAGCATCAGAACTCAGGCTATTTAGCAAAGGGCATGTAACCTCGTGGTTACAAGAGTTTTGGTAGTAATTCAGGTTTTGGGTTCGACTCTCTATGAGAGCGAATATTTTAGGATTTAATGACATTTGTGATTTCAGTAGTAGGCGACGTTCTAGTTGACAGCGAGGCGCCTGTGGTGACTTCGTCAATTTCGAAGAATTACCTCATAAGGGTAGAATTTGTGTGTGTGCGTTCATAAAAATGAGTGTGCGTGCATTGTGAGTGTCTGAGTTGTATTGTGTAATCTAAAATAAGAACTCAAGGTATTCACGCTCAAATCAAGATATGGCAAGCGCCATACCTCGCCATACTGAGCCCTCCACCACTGAGGTGTATCGTATGCAAGTGAAGATGTATCGAAAAGGAATGGGCCTTTTAGGCGATGAAGATTTTGAATGTACTCTGATTTTGAGTTTACTCTGTTTTGTCTTATAAGGATTTTTTTCTCTACTGTCTATCGACCCTGCCATACCTTAAGTTTTTTTCATCCTCCGCCACTGATACACCTTCAGGCTTCAACCTGATGTCCTGATTAATCTGCTAGCTAGACTGCTACCTCACTCCTCCCTTCGAAGTTCCAACAAAAGAAGAAATTCCTATATATGCAGTCCTAAATTAAAAAACAGTGACACAAAACATCAATCCGATTCACCATTACCTGCTGGGCAGGTTCGCTTGGATGAACGCACGACTGCGTGAGGCGAGTGGTGCGCCGACGGCTGTCACGGCTGCGCTTGCATGCGAAGATGCCTGCTGCGGGTATTGTCGCCTGCTGGCTGCCGCTGCCTCGGTCTCTGCTCTCAGTTTTCGTCGTGACGGTTCGTGTTGCCGATCGGATCACGACGGATTGCACATGCACCGTAGGAGGAGGGCTGGAGTCGTGGGATTGATGGGCCCGTGGGATTGTATCTCAATAACAATTTACGTGGCAGCTCAATACAGTGTCGTCATCCTTACGCCTGTGCTAAGATTGGACGGGCGCACGACGGCAGCAGCCATGGCGACCAAATCTTCGTAGCATCAGAACTCAGGCTATTCGGCGAAAGGCCAGGTAATCTAGTGGTTACAAGAGTTTCGGTAGCACTTCAGGTTCTGGGTTCGATTCTCTATAGGAGTGAATAATTTTTGATTTAATGGTATTTGTGCATTCAGTGGTAGGAGACGTTTCCGTTGACAGCGAGGCGTCTGTGGTGACTTCGTCAATTTCGAGGATTTGCCGGCTCAGTCTTTGAAGATGCTCATAGGGGTAGAATTTTGCCACTATAAATCATTCTTTGCACGCTCGATAGGACTTATTATTCTTCATTTTCTTTTCTTGGTGATTAGAATCGTCCTCTTATTTCATAGATTCATATACTTATTTGGGGTACGTACCCTAGCATTTACACATCACTACTACAGATTCGGCCTTTTGTCTCGGTTCCAAACTGGCTTTTGCCCTGGTTTTGGAACCGGGACATGGCTTCTGGGACAAAAGCCTCCCGGGTGGCAGGACCGGGACAAAATGTCCCTGACGCTAAATTTTTTTTTTCACCCCGCGGAATTCGATCCCAAGACCTCTTGCCTAGCGTATGGTTTCCTAGCCAACTCACCTAAGTAGTACATGTGACTTAGTATAGAATAACTTTCTTTTGAACTATTACGTGGAAGGGCCTTTTGTCTGGGTTGTTAACACCAACCGGGACAAAAGAGGCCTTTTGTCCAGGGTGGAGCCACCAACCGGGACAAAAGGGTCACCCTTTAGTCCGGGTTGTTGTTACCAACCGGGACAAAATAGTTGGGCCTTTTGTCCCGGGTGGAGCCACCAACCGGGACAAAATGTCCCATTTTGTCCCGGTTGGTGGCTCCACCCGGGACAAAAGGCCCCTATCCCCCCTCCCCCGCTGGCCCGGCTAGCCGTTGGACCCGGGACAAAAGCCACCTTTTGTCTCGAGCCCAAAGGCAGCCGGGACAAATGGCTTGGAACAAAAGTCTGTTCTGTAGTAGTGCATGTAAACTCGAAGTTGTGTATAGATAGTATAAATGGAGTATTTTTCTCTTTCTCATAAAATTATTTATTGACAAGATTTTCTGTAAGTTTTTTTTTGTTCACTAGCAAGGTCTTTTATTGCAGATGATTTATTGTACCGCTAACCGGAACAATCATGCTGTTGTGCGTCTGTGGGCAGATGTTAGATCGCGGCATGGTGGCGAACGTAGCCATTTAATTTCCTTGGACAGATAGCAACGGTCAAAATCTGGGACACAGTGTGACAGTGTTGATGGGTTATTCACAACCGAACGTATTGCCAAATTCATTACTCCAGGAACACATCAATAGGGAACATCACCACTGAAGTGCCTACCAGAAACTGAGAATTTGATGGCAAAGATTAATATGATGTGGCGGAGCAATCTTATCATACATGGTGTTGAGGAAATATGTACAAATGAACAATCTTAGTGTGCATACTTGATTCTTAGGTTTATGTGTATTTGGAGTATATACTTTTGAACATAACCGTTCATTTTAGTGTAATTGATGATTATAGAACAATCTTGGAGAGCGTTGTTTTCTCTTTCTCATAAAATTATTTATTTACATGATTTTCTATATAATTTTTTTGTTCACTAGGTCTTTTATTGTAGCCGCTGCCCTGAACAATCATGCTACTGTACATCTGTGGCCAGATGTGTTAGCCGCTAACATGAACAATCATGCTGCTGTGCGTCTGTGGGCAGATGTGACATCGCGGCATGGAGGCAAACGTAGCCATTTAATTTCCTTGGACAGACAGCAAGTAACGGTCAAAATCTGGGACACAATGTGACAGTGTTGATGGGTCAGTGTCACTAGAACGTATGTACTAGTTACGCGTAATTTATATTGCCTTCTACATTCTATGCTCATAGAATGGCAGGCAGCGGCCGGCACCTGCAAAAAGCTATTTCTGGTTGCGAAAAGCAAGAGCCACCCGTTGACCTGCCCTGGCAAATGTCGTTTCAACCAACCCTGAAAAACATTTTTGTAGTAATGCAAGAAATATGGTGAAATTAACTTCGTCTTTTGACAAAAGTGAATGGGGAGATTGGGCCACAAATGAATCTATTTCGGCTTGTGGTCAAAAATCACCTCCTAGGTTAACATTGAAAAAACCGCCATTAAAGCATGTACAAACGCGCTTGAGGAACATGGGTTCTTTGTGTTGTTCGCATACATATACTCATTTTATTATCATTGTATAAAGCATATACATTAACATGCTCAGTGTTACAACTAATAAATACTCAATGCTTATAGGTCTTGCTTTCTATTGCATTAAATCTCTTTGACACATTCTTTGCAGGAAATTTTGTTCTCTTAGCCCTTTTTTGCATGGCCAATCCCATTTAGGGTTTCATTGTTCATTAAATAGGATGTCAGGCCAGCATTTCTGATGATGTGGTGAGAAATAGTGGAGAGAAGAAAAGAGTTTTATCATGACGGAACTACATGGGCACCATACTTTCTTGCATACCGCCTATGAAATAACAAAAATAAAAAAGCATTTGAATTACTATTTCAATCATCAAATAAATGCTTTCTTTCATACATGGAATCTTGAAAACACCAGTATGAAATTTTACTATGGGATTGGCCCGGCTAACTCTTGCTAAGAATTTATTTGAATATTCTGAGCCAATACAGAAAATCACATAAAATTAATTAGCCTGTTATGTAAGCAATAGGCACTACGTAAGAAAACATCATTGGTGACACCTCAATTAGTGACGTGTTTTGTTTTCGCGTCACAAATATTATACTAGTGACGGCAATATCTAAAAAACATTACTAATGTTCATCACATAGGCAAGGTACGAAAATAGTAGTGACAGATTTTTTTAAAACAGGTCACTAGTATAATCTGAAATTTCATTAGTGACGTATTTCATTGAGACAGGTCACTAATATTAGAGGTAATAGGTGACACGGTTTCTATACCAACGTCACTATTATGTCACACCGTATATCACCTTGTGCTGAGAAAGCAAAATCGAGTGGCAACCTGGGCCTGGGCCACAACGGCCTTTGAGCCGGCCCACGGCAAGCACCTATTTGCATAAAAAATACCTCAGACGCAAGTTGCCTCAAGATAGCTGCGCCGATGAGCCGCTCCCTCCCCGACTCGCTCCTCGTCGATGAGCCGCCACCCCCTCCCCCTTCTCTCATCTATGCGTTGCCACCGCTTCTCCTCTCCCTTTTCTTGTCGACTGCAGGGACGAAAACCAACATGAGCACAGCCGTCGGGGCGGGATCCTGCCCACACCCTGCTGCCGGGGATGGGATCATGTGCGCGCCCCACAAGGTGGGGTACGAACCCAGCTTCGGCTGCCGCCTTCATCCGTTCATCCCCAACCAGGCGGCATAATCCATCGCTGGCAGCTGGAATCCATGGCAGTCCATGAAAACTGCGAGGTCCTCGGCGCATGGGCTCTCGAGCAGCTAGGATGCGAAGGTCCCAACACGGATTGTAGTGGCAGACAGTAGCAGCCTCAAGCAGTCAACGGCATGGTAATCTCCATCTGGCTTCTTTCCATGCCGGGGGTCGACACCGAATTTTCCACCATGAGACACGCTCTGCCCTTGACGCACGATGGTGCGCACGAGGGCGATGAGATTCACAATGGCATCAGGATCTAGGGCCACATGGCAGCTAGAATCCTTCTGGATTACGTTCGAACGCCACGGTCCAAGATCCAATTGTTCACCGGCATGGTTGTTGACGTTTAGTAGTGTCATCATTAGGATTGTTAGTCCTTAGTAATGGCGCCAAAAATTTCTCGGGTATCTCTTACGTCAAGAATAAATCCGCAAGCGCACAGAATATCGTTGTAGTATTTTACCAGGAGTATTCTAGGGTTGTCGATTTATATTTCCGTAGGGAACGCAGTGGTTATGGAATAGGCAAGTTTAATGATTACATCTTGGTTGGATATTCAATTGCATAAATAGGGGGTAAGATAATATATGGATAAAGGTACTGTGACACACAAGTTAATCAAGCTCATGTTCATGAAAAGGCTAAGGCAGGGAGAAAAACAAGAAGATAGCTATCAGAGTTTTGTACTTCTAGTTAAATATACAGCTTATATTATATATTTACACTATACACATGATTATCCTCAACTCTAGGCTCCCAGGCACTATCGGGAGAACCGCAAATGGCTGGCAGAGGAGCCACCAGCCAACTCGGCTACTTTATGGACCTCCTACCCCCCTAACCGAATGTTGAGGAATACAGTAACCAGACAGGGCTGTCACCACCTACTAGCCACCTTTACAAACTATGGGAAAGGGCGAAATCTGGCAACACAATATTAACTCAAGCACCATGCTTACATTAATATGTGATACTCTAGTATCCCGCGCGAAGCCCCCACCCTCCGGATGGACAGACATCATACTAGAGCAAACATTCGAATACTAGAACTGGTGGTGTGGTGTTGACGGCCATTATCTCACGTTTTGACCATCAACTTCTCGGAAATAAATTGAGTTTTGCACCATGTTCCATGCATATTTTATTTAATTCTAATAAGTTCCACAAGTTTTGGATGAGTTGTGCTTACAGGAATCTACTGTCCAAAGATGGTTGAAATCGGAGAAAATCCCGGCCGCCCGGCACATTCCGTGCCGACCGGCCTGACACCTCCACATACATGGGTCCAATACTTTCACTGGAGCAATGTGGCACATTCATGACGTTCCAGAACAAGGCGAACATCTCATATCCTGTTAGTGGACCCGGAAGGCACAAGGTTTCAAACCAAAAGACCCACATGCCAGTGCCAAGAACGTCAAATGAGGAAAGCACCTAGTCCAGAGGCAATGTGGAGCGTTGATGTGCAATGTCGGCGAAACGGAGGTCGAGGAGTGCCAGAGGCAGGCCGCCCGGCCTAAGATTCTGGTATCCGAGGAAACCACCCAACTTACCGACCTCCTGGAGTGATCAGAAGCCGTCCACGCGAAGCCAGTGGACAGGTGGCAGCAGGGCTAGGCCGGCCGGCCTAGGCCCTGGCCGCCCGGCCCCACAAGTTGGCCACTGGAGCTCCTCTTTCGCGTGAAGTTCAAGCCAAGTCAGGGGTAGCGTAATCTTGCAGCGGTTTTTGATACCAACCTTGAGCAGCTATAAATAGGCCCCCATCCTCACTTGTACACACACACACACACACACACACACACACACACACACACACACACACACACACACAGAGGAGCAATTCTCTCTT
Source organism: Panicum virgatum (assembly GCF_016808335.1). Taxonomy (NCBI): domain Eukaryota; kingdom Viridiplantae; phylum Streptophyta; class Magnoliopsida; order Poales; family Poaceae; genus Panicum; species Panicum virgatum. Next base: position 50,196,709 of record NC_053152.1, read on the forward strand.
CTCAAGTCTAGAGTAGGCTAGTAGTTGGGAGTTAGAGTCGAGTCGAGCTTGTCTCGGGGATCCGGAGTCATCATCAGAGCTCGGTATAAGCTCTTGTATCCTTTTCTTTGACTATTTTAATATAAGTAATCTTCTTCATTTACTTGAGTCGCTTTACTTTCCGTAAGTATTTATCTTTCCAACTACTAGTACTTGTCTACGGAGTAAGTTTACCTCTGGTATAGTTTAAGTTCTCTTCCTTGCTTGTCGGAGTTAGTCTTACGGTTTTCTCACCCGTACTAGT